>NC_086228.1:6075000-6280000 GCF_036321145.2 Pelmatolapia mariae | reverse complement strand
TGGACTTCATGTGGAAATCTTTGGCAAGCGCAGGGAGTTTACATGATTAATAAATGTAATATTTTTTTGTTACAAATATCAACATTGTTGTTACTAACATGATGCATATGAATACAGATTATTTATAAACAAACACAATTATTATGTGTTGGCCTATTTTTTTTTGTTCAGTAGATCCAGGTTTTTGTTTTATGGTCTAGTTTTAAATCTTCCTGTTTTTCTTTAACTGGTTTATTTATTTTAATTAATCAGCTTATTTGATTGTAACCAGGCTAAAAGTAAAACTGCATCTTTTTGTTTAAAAAATAAATAGAGAGCCAGAATGAACAAAAGAAACTGATATACTAAATAAGTAATGCATTACCAGGAACAGTTACTGTAAAAAGTTGGGGTTAACTGCAATTAATTAATTTGAAAATAATAATAATAACACGTTAAAAAAAATTAACGCTTTTAATCGCACTTTGCATTTCAAGCAGAGGAGAACTTTTGTCAATGTACGATTTCCGATTTCCTGGTGTACCCATTACACTGATGCACAGCAAAAAAATGGAAAAATCAGAAGACAGCGTGTTGCTAGGACTGATCGGAGGCAAATTTCATTTCAAAAGA
Organism: Pelmatolapia mariae; assembly: GCF_036321145.2. NCBI lineage: Eukaryota > Metazoa > Chordata > Actinopteri > Cichliformes > Cichlidae > Pelmatolapia > Pelmatolapia mariae. The sequence goes on along the minus strand of NC_086228.1, from coordinate 6,279,388 downwards.
CTACATGACAGAAGCCTTGATAAAAGCTTGGTTTTGTGCAAACTGTGCAAAAAGAAGTTTGCATACCACCGAAGCACTTCAACCTTACCGTACCATCTAAATGCAAAACATGTTGCAGCCAGGGCAGAAACCAACATCGGACAAACTTACAAATTCTCTCGCAAAATGCATTGGTCTGGATTGTAGACCACTATCAGTGGTAGAAGATAGAGGGTTAGAAAATGTGCTACAGATTCAGATGAGGAAGCCCTGTGTAAAAGGACCCCGAGTTTCTACAGAGCAGGCAGCACCATCAGCGAGACACACTGCCCGCTGCAGTGGTGGTCCAGTCGAGCAGAGACCCACCCACAGCTGTCTGTCCTGGCCTGCAAGTATTTGATTAGTCCTGCCACTTCTGTCCCATGTGAGAGACTGTTCTCACTTGAGCTCTGAAAATGTTTACAGGCTAGTTTGTCTAAGTAACTGGCTGAAAGAGAGTAAAAAAGAATCAAGGTATTGTGAGACCAATTGGTTTGTTATTGTTTGCACTAAAATGTTTGATGATCACACTGTTTTAGGGGTATGATATTTTTATTTTTAAGTCTGCCCAATTTTGACCAGGGATATTATTTTTTTCTCTGTTTTGCATTGAAATGCAGTTTAAATGCTCCCCCCATAAATTAAAAGAGCTTGAGTTTACAATATTCATGTCTATTATATATTCTGCCGCCCACTAAATCCCTTTAAAATTAAAAAAAAAACATTTGCACTTTGGGGTAGATTTTTTGTGCGATTAAATGCAATTAATCGAGATTAATTAATTACAAAGCCTCTAATTAATTTGATTAATTTTTTTAATCGAGTCCCACCCCTAGTAAAAAGCTTTCACAGCTGTCACATAGCCATGGCCTGCAGTGCATCCAAACAGTATTCGCGGCGCTTCACTTGTTGCACATTTTGTCACATTACAGATTCACATCATGGAGGTGCAACCAACAAATCTGCAGCGACTGTGTTTTGCTATCCTGTCATTATGGATCTAGCATGGTGTAACTAACAAAGTGACCATTGGCCATTTATTAACATCCTTCAATAAAATTTCTTTAACTGCCCATATGGAAAAGAAATAGTAAAAACTTATATGATTTACTCATGAAAATGGCCACTTTCTCATTACTTTCATATATTGTTTTAGTAAGTATCCAAAACATACAAGTTTAATTTATATAATTTTTCAAGGGATCTTATATCTGTTTTCACTCTTGTATGCTTTTCATACAAGTTTCACACAAGACAGATACAAACTTTATACGATTTATATATATATATCTTTTCCATATGGGCGGATACAAGTTGAGAAAAAAGCTGTGCGCCCCATGTAGTTTCCCCAAACATTGCACTATAGATTGAATTCCCCTTAGCTTTCTTCTTTTCTTCACTGACTTGAGTAGGATAACATGTTGGGTGGGTCGCTGAACGAAAAGCACCACTTAAATTACCTCACGTGTTTCACAAAAACACAGAAACAATAAGATGACTCATGAAAAGGGAAACATTACTGGCTTTTTACAGTGCAATGACAATCATGCAATGGTCAGTATAGTGTGGTTACATAAGAGAGCGTGACATATACAACAATTATCAGCATAACCAGTTTTATCCAAAACTGTTTAATCGAAAACTTTGCACCACACCAAGAAGAAATATTATCCCGATACGAGTTTGACAGCAAGCCAAAGCTAACCACAAAACATGATAAGAAAATATTCTCAAGTGTCCCGTCCTTAGAAAGAAATGTAAAGTCTTGTTTTTATTCACGTCAAAGAATTTACCTCGTCTCATCTCTGTATCTACGAGGAAACACTTGTCAAGCTTGCTGTAAGGAGTGTTCATAAGGAGTGTCATCTCCTCCATCATTATCTCAAACACAGAAAATGAATGCAGACACACAATGAACAAAAGAAACTGTTGTAATAAATGAGTCAATTTCTTAGTAGTAAGGAGCAGTTACATTAAAAAGCTTTCACAGCTGTCACATCGCCATGGCCTGCAGTGCATCCGAAAGCTATTCACAGCGCTTCACTTTGTTGCACTTTTTGTTAAAAATGTGACATCAAATTCATTCTACAAACAATACTACATAATCGTGAACTGAAATGAGTTTTTTTTGCATCAAATTGTTTCCCATAACCTATACATTATTATATTGCATTCACAGGATTGTTTGTAGTTTGAGGTGAAAAATGACTTTAATCCAATTTAGAATAAGGCTGTTACGAGACAAACTGTGGAACATGTTACAGTACACTTTCTGGATGCACTGTTTCTCCTTTCCACAGTTTCATTAGATAACATTACAGGAAATTACAACAAAATATATATTTTTAAATGCTGTTTTGGATGGTCTTTGTTTCAGAAACACCCCCCCCCCCCCCCTCCCCATTAGAATACAGCTTAAAAAAAAAGAAAGGCTGGTAAGGCAGTGAAACAAAGATACATATTGAGCAAAATATTACGAATGTTTGCACATGCACATATAAATAGTTTGACACTATTACTGCTGTGTCCACACCTAGAGATTTCTGAGACTTTGGGTGGGAGCTTGCTCTCACTCTGCACTACAAATTTCCCATCATAAAATGAGTCCAGAGGGACTGTTGCTGCTCAGAGAAGGAGGAAAGTACAGCGAGGGAAAAAACCCGCTGAGACCTGTACGTTTCCTGGTTCCTTACCCCAAATTAGGTAACTGGTTGATTATACAGTCACAAAGTTCCTATAAAGACTAGATCACCGAGTATCACTTGAGTTATTGTGCTAGGTAATTATTTGCAAGTAAGGAAGTATTTAAAACAATTCTGATTTTATCTAAATTGCTTAGAAACATTCGGGAAAGAGCTGTGTTTTCCTCTAAACAACTACAACAGCTGGTTTCATTTCGTCATGTTTTTTCTTTATGTTTCTTCTTCAAGCACTTTCTTAGTTACATAATTTATGTTTTTATCTACATGACATAACAAAGGCGTTGCTAATCATAATAACCAAATTGCTGAATTTCCCACCAAACCTTAGCTTAACATTTTCCTCATTCCCAGGGCATCAAAGGTTATTGCAGTGCATCCAGAAATCATTTGCAGCACTTCCCTTATTCTACATTTTATCATGTTACAGCCTTATTCAAAAACTGATTAGTCATAATATTATTCTTTTTTTACATCAAAATTCTACAAAAGATTTAATGCATTTGAAAGAATGTCAAGCAAAGAAAAAAATGACACTCATGACACTCAGAACCGAGCTCAGGTGCAGCCTGTTTCTACTGAACATCTATCAGATGTTTCTACAGGGGATTGGAGTCCACCTGTGGTAAATTCATTGGATACGACATGATTTGAAAAGGCACACATATGTTAGGTCTCATAGTTGACAGTACACGTCAAAGAATAAAGCCTAAGAAAGTCCAAGGAATATGAACTCTTTGGCCCGAACGGCAAGTGTCATGGCTGAAACCAGGCACCACTCTTCACCTGGCCAATACCATCCCTACAGTGAAGCATGGTCGTGGCACCATCATGCTGTGGAGATGTTGTTTAGCAGAAGGACCTGGTAGACCTGTCAGGGTTGAGGGAAAGACAAATGCTGCAACATACAGAGACATCCTTGTTGATAACCTGCACCAGAAAGCGCTGGACCTCAGACTGGTGAGAAGGTTTATCTTCCTAAAGGACGATGCCCCTAAACAATCAGCCAAGATAACAAAGGAGTGGCTTCAGGACCACTCTGTGAATATCTTTGAGTGTCCCAGCCAGAACCCAGTCTTGAACCTGATTGAAAATCTCTGGAGAGATCTGAAAATGGGGGAAAATGGACGTTCACCATCCACCTGTTGAAGCTCGAGAGGTTCTTCAAAGAAGAATAGAAAAAAACTGTCCAAAACTATGTGTGCCAGACTTGTAGCATCATACTCAAAAAAAAAAAAAAAATGCAATTGCTGCCAAAGGTTCCCCTCAAAATATTGAGTAAATGTTTTCACTACATGTTTTTATATAAATGTTTTTATTTTATAATAATAAATAATAAACTTGGAAGAATTTCAAGCAAACTTTTTTTTTTCATTTTGTCATTGTGGGTTATTGTGTGTAGAAAGAATAAAGTAATGCATTTTGGATGAAGGCCGTAACACCATTTTACGTCAGTGGTGTTACTCATGAGGATATGGAAATAATGCTTTACAACAGATACTGCTCTCAGCTTGCCATACTGAGTGTGACAAAGTATGCACGGTTGCTTATTCTTGGAAGAGTATCACTTGAGTTATTGCACAAGTCAGGAAGTATTAAAACATCAGATTGCCTCTAAACAAAACAAAATAGAACAAAAAGCTTTTGTTTTTTCATGTTTCTTCTTCGAACACTTTCTTAGTTACACAATTTATGTTTTTAACTACATGACATAACAAAGGCGTTGCTAATCATAATAACCAAATTGCTGAATTTCCCGCCAAACCTTAGCTTAACATTTTCCTCATTCCCAGGGCATCAAAAGTTATTGCAGTGCATCCAGAAATCATTTACAGCACTCACCTTATTCTACATTTTATCACATTACAGCCTTATTCAAAAACTGATTAGTCATAATATTATTATTATTATTTTTTTTTTTTTTTACATCAAAACTCTACAAAAGATTGCTTGACATTCTTTCAAATGCATTAAAAATAAAAAAAATGACACTCAGAACTGAGCTCAGGTGCAGGCGATTCGAGTCCGCCTGTGGTAAAATCATTGGATACATTATGATTCAAAAAGGCACACACCTGTCTATGTTAGGTCTCATAGTTGACAGTACATGTCACATTTTTTTTTCTTTTCATTTTGTCATTCTAGGGTATTGTGTGTAGAAAAATGAACGGAGAGGAGTCACGGGAGCTGTGTGCCACAAGGGATTAATGTTTGGAAAGGAGTCACTGCGTGTGTTTTTCACTTCACGGCCACGAGCACTGCTTGGAGGAGAAGGAGGAGACCACACCTGTGCACCCACCACTATATACAGACGTGGACAAAATTGTTGGTACCCTTTGGTCAATGAATGAAAAACTCACAATGGTCACAGAAATAACTTTAATCTGACAAAAGTAATAATAAATAAAAATTATATAAATCTTAACCAGTGAAAGTCAGACATTGCTTTTCAATCATGCTTCAACTGAATTATTTAAAAAATAAATGCATGAAACAGGCCTGGACAAAAATGATGGTACCCACAACTTAATATTTTGTTGCACAACCTTTTGAGGCAATCACTGCAATCAAACGATTCCTGTAACTGTCAATGAGACTTCTGCTCCTCTCAGCAGGTATTTTGGCCCACTCCCCATGAGCAAACTGCCCCAGTTGTTTCCGGTTTGAAGGGTGCCTTTTCTAGACTGCATGTTTCAGCTCCTTCCAAAAATGCTCAATAGGATTGAGGTCAGGGCTCATAGAAGGCCACTTTAAAATAGTCCAATGTTTCCCTTTTAGCCATCCTTGGGTGTTTTTTGCTGTGTGTTTTGTGTCATTGTCCTGTTGTAAGACCCATGACCTGCGACTTAGACCAAGCTTTCTGACACTGGCCAGCACATTTCTCTCTAGAATCCCTTGATAGTCTTGGGATTTCATTGTACCCTGCACAGATTCAAGACACCCTGTTCCAAATGCAGCAAAGCAGCCCTAGAACATAACCGAGCTTCCCCCATTTTCACAATTAAGACAGTGTTCTTTTCTTGATATGCTTCATTTTTCCGTCGGTGAACATAGAGCTGATGTGCTTTGGTAAAAAGTTCAATTTTTGTCTCATCTGTCCACAGGACATTTTCCCAGAAGCTTTGTGGCTTGTCAACATGTAGTTTGGCATATTCCAGTCTGGTTTTTTTATGATTTGTTTTCAACAATGGTGTCCTTGGTCGTCTCCCATGTAGGCCACTTTGGCTCAAACAACGACGGATGGTGCGATCTGACACTGATGTTCCTTGAGCATGAAGTTCAGCTTGGATTTCTTTAGAAGTCTTTCTGGCCTCTTTTGTTACCATTCGGATTATCCGTCTCTTTGATCTGTCATCAATTTTCCTCCTGCAGCCACATCCAGGGAGGTTGGCTACAGTCCCATGGATCTTAAATTTCTGAATGACATGTGCAACTGTAGTCACAGGAACATCTAGCTGCTTGGAGATGGTCTTATAGCCTTTACTTTTAACATGCTTGTCTATGATTTTCTTTCTAATCTCCTGAGACAGCTCTTTCCTTTGCTTTGCTTCCTCTGGTGCATGTTGAGTGTGGTACACCACATGTCACCAAACAACACAGTGACTACCTGGAGTCCTATATATAGGCCCACTGACTGATTACAAGATTGTAGACACCTGTGATGCTGATTAGTGGACACACCTTGGATTAACATGTCCCTTTGGTCACATTATTTTCATTCTTTTCTAGGGTACCATCATTTTTGTCCAGGCCTGTTTCATGCATTTATTTTTTAAATAATTCATTTGAAGCATGGTTGGAAAGCAATGTCTGAATTTCATTGGTTAAGATTTATAGAATTTTTATTTATTTTTGTCAGATTAAAGTTAGTTAGTTAAAGTTAGTTCTGTGACCACTGTGAGTTTTTCTTTCATTGACCGAAGGGTACCAACAATTTTGTCCACTTCTGTATATATTGAACTGTTGTTGTTGTTGTTGTTGTTACCTTTGCTTCAGTGTAAATAAATCCACAGTCTTCTTCAAAGGAGCCCTGCATACGAGTCCTGTCTTTCCACATCAGCCCTGACAATCAGCTTAACATTTTTCCCATTCTCAGAGGACTCCTCAAAGGCTACTATTTCCTCTCGTACATGCAATATGTTTCTTTTGGTTTCTTTTGTGTCAGTGATGTTAGTCACCAGATACAGAAACACTAAAAAGTCACTGCATTAAATTTAAATCATTAGATTAATGCAAAGCATTTATGTTGCAAAGCGACATATTTAACCTCAAAACACAATACTTCCTAAACCTAACAAAGCAGTTTTCAGTGACTAAATGATGCCATCACTTGATCTTTTTTTTTTTTTTTTTAACAAAGTAAAAGACTTTGAGTGTCCGAGCCAGAGGCCAGACTTGAACCGATCAAACATCACTGGTAAGATCTGAAAATGGGTGAAAAGCTACGCTCCCCATCCACCTGTTGGTCTCAGTTTTCTGAGAATTTGGGTGGGAGCTTGTGCTCACTCTGAGCTACAAAATTTCCCATCATAAAATGAGTCCAGGGGGAGTGTTGCTGCTCAAACAAGGAGGAAAGTGTAGTGAGGGAAAAGCCCACTGACACCTGTACGTTTCCTGGTTCTTTTTTGGTAACTCGTTGATTATTCAGTCACAAAGTTCACATAAATATTAGATCACTGAGTATCACTTGAGTTAGTGTGCTAGTTAATTATTCGCAATTAAGGAAGTATTAAAAACAATTCTGATTCCATCTAAATTGCTTAGAAACATTCAGGAAACAGCCATGTTTTGAAGCACCTGAGCTTCAAAACTGAGCTCAGGTTCACCCTGTTTCCACTGATCATCTATCAGATGTTTCTACGGGGGACAGGAGTCCATTTGTGCTAAATTCAGTGGATACAACATGATTTGAAAAGGCACACACCTGTCTATGTAAGTTCTCATAGCTGACAGTGTATGTCAAAGCACAAACCAAGCCATGACGTCAAAAGAATTGTCTGTAGATCTCCGAGACAGGATTGTATTGAGGCACAGATCTAGAGAAAGGTACAGAAATACCAATCTGAGCAATCAGGGTAGAAGGGTCTAAGTCAGGGAGGTAACCAAGAACCCAGTGGTCACTCTGACAGCTCCTGCACTGCTCTGTGGACAAAGGAGAACCTTCCAGAAGGACAACCATTTCTGGAACGCTCAGGCCTGTATGGTAAAGTGGCCAGATGAAGCCACTCCTCAGTAAAAAGCACCTGACAGCCCACGTAGACTTTGCCAAAGGGCACCATGAGAAACAAAGACTGAACTCTTTGGCCCAAAAGGCAAGCGTCATGTCTGGATGAAACCAGGCACCACTCATCACCTGGCCAATACCATCCCGACAGTGATGGTGGCAGCACCATGCTGTGGGGATGTTTCTGACATATTTAACCAAAAACACAATACTTCCTACTTCCACAAATTTCACCAGCAGGGCACAACCTGCTGTCTCCTGACTGATAATCTATGCACTCTTAATGCCGTTTTATATGATGAGTGTCTTTTAGTGTCACAATATTACTGCTGTATCATAGCACAGAGTTTCTTTGTTTTTTGAGACTTTAGGGCCATCCACTCACTGTGTTTAAAAAGCTGTCCATCATCAAATAAATCCAGAGTGCCTGTTGATGCTCAGAAAAAGTGACCTGTATATTTCCTAGTTCCAGTATCAGATAATAGGCTGTTTATAGGGTGATAAAGTATGTATAAAGAGTTGCTATTAATACACGAGTATCACTTGAATTGAATTGCACTATTCTGAAAGTATTTTTTAAAAGAGATTTTATCTAGAATTTGCTTAGAAACAGGAATGAGCTGTGTTTGCCTTTAAACAACAACAAAAAATGGTTTCGGTTCTTCATGCTTCTTCTCGTAAGACTAGATACATCTTGACATTTTTTCCATTCCCAGGTTGACAAAGAGTACTGTTTTGTTTCTTTCATGCAAGGCATTCTTTTGTGTCAGTGATGTTTCTCAGCTACTGTCAGCTTGTTATGCTTATGAAAGACTGCTTGGCATTAAATATATAAATCATGAAGTTAATGTGAAACATTAGTATTGGGAAGGTAAATATTTGAACCAAAACTACAAAATCTTTGTAGTTTTTAGTGCCTAAATGTAACCAGGTAGATTTTGATGCCTTGACTTGATCGAGTTTGCGAAAAGACAAAAATTTCTCATGCAGAACACAGTCTGCTGTCTCCTGACTGATAACCTGGTGACTATGCACCCTTAATACCTTTTTAAAAGATGACTTTCTAATATTGTGTCCAGCTTTTAATTAAGGGGTAAAAACAGTGGTATACTTGGAACAGTTAACACGTTGATATGTTTTCACCTCATTTAATTGACTGGATAAAATCAACTTTTACAGACAGAAAACAATTTCACAAATGTTTGGATCCTCTGTTTTTTGAATGTCTGAAATCCGTCCACCTACTCTAACTTGCCAGATGTTTGCTGACTATATATATTTATCTGTATACATTTAGATGCTAAAACAAAGAAGCTGCAGAATAACTTTAGGCACAATCACAAAGTCACAATTTGTATTTAAAATACAAATCAAGTAAGTTGTGACTTGAGTCAAAGCTTGTTTGGTAGATTTTAGACATATTAAGTGCAAGTTAGCTACAGGTTAACAACAAGTTGTACCAAATTAAGATCTGAGGACTCTCTTGATACCTTTAAAGATAAGCTTAAACAGTAGACCCACCTGTGCAGGCTTGCTTCTGTTCAGTTTTATGCATTTATGCCATTTTATTTGTTGTATTTTATTTTATTTTGTAATTTGGTGACTGTTATACGTTATGTAGTTATAAGTTATGTACGTCGCAGATGCAATAAATGCAAACAAAAGTAACATCGCATTTGCAGGGGAATTGTGAAATGCATGCAATTTATATGAAAATCCACAGTATTCAGATTAGCCCTGTTAAGGACATACAGACATGCATACATGGCATATACATCATCATAGTAAGATTAGATATTTGTTACTAATTTCATTACTTATTGTTATGCTTATTGTTATTTTTAATAATACACATTAAAAATAGAATAATGATGAAATCTCATGACACAATCAGCTACTTTCATTATGAGCAAAAACCTACATGTCATTATGAACATTATGACTTTTCAAAGAATAAAAGAAAACAACTTTTTTCAAATAGTATTTTATGAATAGGGACATATGCATTTAGAATTAATCAAATGCAGTTTTATATTTCAACATGAAAAGTTAAAAGGTGCATTATTGTAATTTTGTAATTTTCAGACAAAAGGGAAACATCATAAATAACACTTTATTAAGTACATTACAAATCACCCAGTTAGTGCCACAATGTGATTTCCCTCATTTAATAACAACTTTACACATCAGGTTTATTAGAAATGGCAGCATATTTTAAGCAATGCAGAGAAACTACGATCCATTCTGGACTGGATTTTCTTCAGGTGAAGGCGGGGAGGGTGTTGAGTTTTCAGACTCTCTTCCCGAATCTTGGGTGCTTCCCACTTCTGAAATGTCTCTTTCTGTAAGCGGTTGCTCCATATCATCCTGGAAGGCAGGATTCGTCTGCCCTTGTCTGTGCCGCCTCTGAACCTCCTCAAAGATTTGAAGAACCTTGAAAGCAGACAAAAATAACAGGTTTCAAAAGTAAACAACAACCAAATTACTACAACAGAAAGAGCGACTGTGTGATTTTTATACTACCTTTGATTTTGGAATGAGACCGACTCTAAAGAAACCGATTTGTCCAGTTTCAATCTTGGTGCAGTCGACCACAGTAGATGCAATGTTCTCTGGGGACGGTCCATCACATAACACTCCATCCACCTAAGAAACAAAACCACATCCAGTTCAGTAAAAACAAAATCAAACAGAAAAAATGAGAGATCAGCAGTTCATTTACTCTTCATTAACTAAATTATCATGATTACCTTGTTTCCCAGTTTGGCATACACTTGGTTGTGGTGAGTTGTATCGGCTTCACCTGTGGGGTTGGCTGATGTTACTGCAATGGGCCCCACCTGTAGGAATAAGTATTAGAAGTTTGTATTCACTGATTTTGTTTCATTTTTGAACATGCAATGATCAATATTAATGGCCCTTACCAAACCAATGAGATGTGTGGCTACAGAACAGTCGGGGTTTCTGATAGCAATGCTTTGTGGAGTCCCAATGTGTTTGGCAGCATCTCCCAAACCAAAGATTTCCATCCACGGGCCTGTGTGAGAAAGCAAGACACAAAAAATGATGATAATAAGAAAAATCCCACCAGCACACAGACACACCCACACACAGTCTTACACTCACCTCTTGGTATAACCATACTAATGGAAGATGGCCACGCAGCCTCCATGAAGTCCAGAAGCAGAGGGCTCAGCAGGTGTCGCACCGGCTCCAGCTGCTTGACGGAGGAGATCCACATGGACATGGGACGGTCCTCTGCCTGCTTCTTCACCCTGAAGCCAAACAAAATAACGAGATTTAACAGGAATTAGACAGCTATAAATACACTTAGGGACAAGTAAAATACATGAAATAGGAAACTCACTTGTAAGCTTTGATTACAGCATCAGGTCTGTTGCAAGCGGCCACCAGCACATAGACGGTGTCAGTAGGCATTCCACATATGCCGCCATTTTTCATGATTTCTGCATGAAGAAAGAAGAGGGGGTGATAGTAAAATGAAACCCACATCCAGCATACTAACATCTGCTTATTTGAGAACTCAGCATCAATGTATCCTATATCTTACCTGCAATCTCTAGGACAGATGTGGCTTTACGGGCTGGTAAATGTGGACAGACAGCTGCCCCTCCCCCTGCTCCAGTCAGCTTGATAATAGGGTTTCCTAAGGGGATCTGAGGAGACTTGAAGGTGCTGTTGAAAATGTGTGCCAAGAAAAAATAAAAACTGACAAGGCCAAAGATGATTGTGACTCCTATGTCATAGCCATAAGGCAGCGAGCCCATGGCATCCAGCAGGAAGCTGATGATTATAAGATGGAAGGTAAATGCGTAGACAAACCATGCGACGTTTATAAACAGCGTTGCAGCTGTCACTAAAATGTTGAACACAAGGAAGGTAATGATCCCAACAGCAATGTTAAGACCTCTGGTCTCCCCATACAGGCCGCCATATCGTGTCAGCCCCCACACCGTCCACATCACCCCATAGAGAACAAAGACTGTGCTCTCAAAGGTTTTACCACGAGCAAAGGCTACTGCGCCGCACAGCAGCTCCAGTGCTCCGCCAGCCATGACCACCCAGGGTAGAATCAGCACAAAGAGAGGATTTTGGCTACCTACTGTGGCTGTGATTGCGAATGTAGCCAGCACATTAGACGCATGACCTAACACCTCTGCATCTGCATATTTAGAGTACCCCAGGTAAGGTGTGTGCAATTCTTTGTCATGTGCCCTGAGAGTAACGCTCTGCATCCTGCCAACTAAAGCCTTGAAACAGCCCTGCCCTGTGGGAATCTTGGTACTAGAGGCCATGTTAAAGGTAGTAATCAAAAGCATGCAAGCAGAAGCCACAAATATAGCTGCCTGGACACCTTGAGTGCCTGCTTGGAAGAAGCCTTGAGGCTGGGCTGCAAGCGCAATAGAATAGGCGACAAAGAATAGCTGGTAGAAGCCCTCCAGCAGGTCCTTCTGAGTACTGAACAGAGCCAGTATGAAGAAAAGAACTGAGAAGACAACAGGAAAGGGAACAGGTGAGTAAGGCTGAATGGAATAAAATGACAGCAGGGCACTGTAACCCTCTGCAAACGCAAACAGGGAAGTGAAGCCATAAAAAGTGGCAGCAAGCATGTCCATACCTCTGTAAAAGAGGACACACATGCCGAGCTGGAACACGCCAGCTGTCCACAGCCAGGGGACATGACCGACAAAGAGCTTAGGGACCACACCTAGCAGGGGACAGGCTAATACAGACGCAGATAATAAATTCATCGCCAAACTCACTGACACGGCATCATAACACCCCTGGTTCTGCTCTGCTTTCAGCTCAGCTTTCTTCTTCACACCTGTTCCAGGAAGTTCCACTTTACCGTGAGTGATCACAGACAGCAGACGTCCAGAACCAAAGTAAAGACACACCAGACAGACAAGGAAGTAGTTAGCAGCTGTGGCATACAGGCCAAAACCTACCGCTGACAGACCTGCGATCTGATGCGCGGAAGCTAAGGAGATACCAACAGCTATGAGAAAGAGAACTGCTTTCTTTGCTACAACAGCAGCAATGCCTATGATGAGCAAGGCCAAGATAAACGCCGCAAGGCCTGGGACAAATGCGAATCTAAGCTGTGTGGGCTGTATGACCCTCTGCCCTCCCAGGATATACACCAGACCAGAGCCACACCACAGAGCAGAAACAGTGAGACACAGGGTGGAAAACAGGCGGCCGTGGGACAGACTGTGACGGATTCCTAGGAAAAAACAAGGCAGGGTCAGGAGAAACACTTACAGCTACATGACAGCATGCAATAATAAAACTCAAACCTAAACAAACCTGAGTAAGCCAGAAGCGCTGCGGTGATGAGAAGCAGAATCCCCAGTGCAGTGTGGGGGACCAAGTCTTTTTCAGGAGTGCTGCCATAACCATTCACCAAAAGCAGGAGTGAACCTGTAGGATAAAATCACTGCCTTTATCTTTATTTCTAAAATGTACTGTTATCATCCGGCCAAAAGTGATTTTCAGATTTTCTAAGTGTGTGTAGTTGTTATTTTTTCTAATATTGTCACTTAGTTTGGTAAACAGGCTGTATTCAATAAGATTTACAAAGAGGTTATATAGAAAATAAAGACATAACCTCTTTGCAAGTATCCTTATGACTCTGAATTATTGTACCTACTCTGTCTTCTGTACTATATTAGCTCCACTCCTTTTTTCAACCTAAAATATATTTATAGAGCTCTTGAAAAAGAGGTTTTTATAATCTAAATTAGATTTTTTTAAAAGGCCATAAAAAATCACTGTTACATAAATGTTCTTTCTGGATTAAAATGTCTTGATATCGTTCACGACAGACGGCTGTTCGAGGTCATTTACAGCAGTTTAAATAACAGTAATCAATTTATTAAAATGTTCTTCATTATTTTTATCAGATGTTAATGTGACATTAAATATCAATATGAGCGCACATTTCACCATGACTGTCTACACGAAAAACAAAAGAAACACAAAGCTGGTAACACTTCCGAAAGCAAACCACAAGCTTACCACCGGCGATGCTCAGGATGCCGACGGATATGTGCAGAGAGCCGCTTTGAGCCATGGCTGTAGTGTCTCCCTCTGTCGACGTGAGGCTGAGTTTTATACATGTGGGCGTAACATCAGCAGACACTTGAGAGGGCGAACCGCGTCTCACCGGGAAATAACACGGGCAGCGCCCACGGAATATCCAACAGGCATCTTTTGTGTGTCTAAAATGAATCACTCAGGTACAGCAGCACATGTTTTACATTGCATGAAAAATAAAATAAAATGTAGTCCTTAAATGGAAGTTTGCACAACATGTAAAATACACAGATAAATACATAAAAGTTAAACCGAATCATGCAAAAAGAGTATTATCAATTAATTAATAATTATTAACCATTCCCCCGCTGCAAAAAATCCAAATTTGGAGAAGACAGATATTCCTATCACACCTCACACATGTCTTCCATTCCCGGTGAATACGCCACTTTTTTTTTCAAAAGTTGGGGCAAAGAAGTGAAGTTGAATTTTTAATACAGTAGCTTCATGGCTTATCTTTCATGTTTTCTTTTCATAGCTCAACATTTTATTGCAACTATAAAGCAACGCGGAATGACTCAGCGTTTTCCCCGTTATCGGTAACGCGGATGATGTCAGTCTGTCGGGCTACAGAGTTGTTGGGGGAGGAGACACCGGGAGGGATTATAAAGAGTCTGCTTCTGAGTTCAGTCATCATACCTCTACTGGAAAACTACTCCGCACAGCTGAAGAACTAGCCGACCGACAGCCGTTCAAGGTGAGAAAATCCATCCGCACTGCCTTTGTTTCTGCTACCCAAGTTACGTTTTACAGACAAATATTGATGAATGAAGGATGATTCCAAATGATAGATTTGTTTTCTCAGCCATTTGCGTTCAGTTTTCTTTGCAGACAATAAAGGCATTCATTCATTCAACTTCATTATTCATCAGTTTAAAAACCCGATCCTGTAACTCCAGTTTACTGGTGTCAAAAGTGTTACCTGGCAGCAGCAGCACGCCTGGGACTCATGTCTCACCTGCTTATGTAAATATTTTATGTGAACGTAGCACAGGTGGCACAGAAGCAGTGATTAGCCAACTAATTAGTTATCATATCGGACTGGGAAATAAATAGTCCAAAGTCTATACTGGCTGGTGTTCAGTTAAAGGAAGGTTGTTTTGTGTGTGTGTTTTTATAGGAATCATGGCCAAGCGTGTTGCAGTCATTCTGTCAGGCTGTGGAGTCTATGACGGCACAGAGGTCCACGAGGCCTCTGCCATCCTTGTCCACCTGAGTCGTGCAGGTGCAAAAGTAAGGGCAAGAAAAGGCTTGTTACACATTCATCTGTGTACTTATCTGAACCCTGTCACACTTGGAAGTATTTGAACTCCTACAACATCCCTCAATCATGCAGAGGCTAACCTCTTATTTCATGTGTATGCAGGTGCAGATGTTTGCTCCAAATGCAGATCAGATGCACGTTGTAAACCACTGCGAGGGGAAACCCACAGAAGAGAAGAGAAACATCCTGCAGGAAAGCGCCCGTATCGCCAGGGGTGAGGTGACTGATCTGGCCAAGCTAGATGTCTCAGCATTTGATGCTGCCATCATCCCAGGTGAGACACCACAGAATAAAACACACAAGCTGTTTCTTTCTGTTGTGCTAGTTGCACTTTTGTGATGTTCTCTTGTACCCATTTAGGGGGCTTCGGTGTGGCTAAGAACCTGAGTGACTGGGCAGTGAAGAATAAGGACTGTGCCATCCAGCCAAATGTAGAGAAGGTCATCAAGGACTTCCACAAAGCTGGAAAGCCACTGGGCATGTGCTGCATCGCGCCCATCCTGGCTGGAAAAATCCTGCCGGGCTGCGAGCTCACTGTGGGGCAGGACAAACAGTGTGACAAGTGGGTGAAGTATTTTATTATCAGATGTTAATGTAGGTACAAAACTACATCAGTCAGCTGCTCTGACAGTCCCTTTTCTTCCTGTCATCAGGTGGCCATATGCTCAGACAGCAGGCGCCCTGAAGGATTTGGGCTGCAAACACGTGAACAAAGATGTGGAAGAAGTTCATGTTGATGCCAAAAACAAGCTGGTGACCACCTCTGCCTTCATGTGCAATGCTCCCATTCACAAAGTCTATGATGGAATAGGTTTAATGGTCAAAGAGACACTCAAACTGGCTTAACAAGAGTTGAATCACATTATTGATCTATGAGGTGCTTCTTTCTTTCCTTTTTTCTATCAAGCTTATCAAGCTCTCTTACCTATTTCCTACTTTTGTTTTGACCTGATGTGAAACATTGAATGCACTAAAAATTTCAATAAAAGATTATCTAACAAAGACAACACAATTCAGTTGTTTTTCCTTATTTATACGTCATTCAATAATGTTCTGACATACACATAATACAATAATCCATAATGTTCAAACCTATCGTGTTAGAAACTGGCTGGTTCATTACATCAAGGGGTTTACTGGATGAACACACTGGAGATTTGCATTTGTAGGCAAAAGTCTGTCAGTACCCTTAAGCAAAATAACAGATTAGTAACTATTTTTGTGGCCAGCTAAACCTTTTTTGTTATTTTTGTTGGAATTATTCACACACTTTTTCTGTGTTGTTTCAATTGGCTTGTTTGCCCGAGGTTCACCATACAACCTTTTTCATATGAACACACATGGAGTAAGAAATATGTGTACCTACCAAAATCCTTGCATTGTTTAATGATGAATTAGTTAATGGAAAGGAGCCCTCTGTCACCAGTAACATTTTAACAGTATTGTCTCACTGCCTGTCAAATATCCGGTTCAACTGTTGTCGCTGGGAAACACTGGGGAACTGAAAGGAGGTTTAATGGGTTGAATGCTGGCGGGTGTGGAGACTGCCACCTGCCATCTTTCCTAGAGTGAGTTAGACTGCTTTACACACTTGTCTATTTGCTTCTCGGTCTGGCAAACTAACTGGACTGTTATCATTTATTGTTCATTCAATCCATTTTCCTAATCTCTCATTATACTTTGCATCTCTAGGAGCTAGAGCTCATGTGAGCAGATATGAGACAAAAGACAGTTTGCACCCTGGACAGGTTGCCGGGGAAACTTCATGTGTCAACATGGTTATTTAAACTGCCCTGACTTCCTCATGCAGAACCACAGTTCCTCTCTTGATATCCTATTGTATGCTTTCTCTAGATCTATAAAGACTTCTCATTCTCTAAGATTGCATAAAACAGTCTGGTTAAAACGCCATTACCTCCACAGGTGTCATCTGGACCAGCCACCTTTCCACTCTTTATCCTCTTCATAGTTGCTTTAATTCCTCATCATCAATCCTCTGCACTTCCTCATTCACTGTCTTCCACTTGTCCACCTCTCTCTATCATTTACTTCATTCATGAGCTGCTCAAAGCACTCCTCTGATCTTCTCAACACACTCTCTTCACCTGCAATGAGGTTTTACCTGTAACTGGTAACTGTGTGTTGTTGTCACTGCAGTGTCAAATATTCTGACAGATCTCCAGAAATATCTCAGAACGACTTGTGTGGAACACTTAGGAAAACAATGAAACACTTCCTTACAATATATACAATATTAGCATCAGTTCTTGTCATTTTAAGAAGAGGATATTTCATGCAAGAATGTTGATAAATTCTAGGTTAGCGGTCTACACTGTCATCGTGATCTCTCAGGGTGATCTCGTTTAGTAGCTAACGGTCTGCGCCGAGCATCAGCTGCTGTCTGAGTTTACCAGAGAGACACACGGTCTTGTCTGTCACTGAAAGCTGTGTGGCAAATTAGCGAGATGATGCGTTAGCAAAAATGGGCTCATGGGAATGAAAAGTTGTTTGGGTGCTCTAACAGTGCCCCAATGCAGTCAGTTCATTTACCTACCAAGAACGGCACAAATTAGAAACAAGCACTGAGCGAGGGAGGGAAAGGATGGGATTGATGTCATAACTAAAATAATACAGTGTAAGTCCGTGATTCTATCAGACAGACGAACGAGAGGAGGATGGAGAAGAGTCAACGTGGTTTTCTATAAGTGTGAACTCGTCTGTTAGAAACTGCCCGGGACTGAAAATGAGGGCTAGAGCAGAATTTATCCAAATTTATCCTTCATTACAAATTATTTCACCTTGTATACCTGAAATCTGTGTTTAACAGTGACTTGCATTTTGTAAGAGCAGCAAATTATTATTTGCTATCAGATCTCAACCCCTCCCTGTGTTAATAAAGATTACTGTGCCACCTGCGTAAATGCGCGCATTGTTCGTTTTTTTCGGCGAGGTTGCAGGTACTTATTAAACTCGGACACACTAACAAAGTCACATTCATTTATGTGCTTTAGAAATGTTAGTATGGTGTGTGTGTGTGTGTGGCTCTGATAGAAATGAAACCACGAAAATCGAGAAAAGACGCACAAACACGTTGTAATTATGCACCGATTTCCGAGCGGACATGCAACTCGAAAAACTGCAAATGTTTAGTTTTGTTCAGTTGTGCTCGGCAGTAGTAAAACAGTATCAATACTGAGAAAGGGACTCAGCTCTAAACACTCTGTGAAGAGTTACAGGACAGAGTTAAGGTTTTAGCACTGCGCTCACAGCTTCGAGCCATCCACCCATCACGTTACCCACTTTTTTGGAAACATGTCCTCGTCTCCTTCCAAAGAAATACATTTTAGCACAATATATATATATATATATATATATATATATAAATTTGGACCACAAATTTGGACCACATTAGGGAAAAATGTGAAATATTTCGTGATCATGTTGTTGACTCGGAGAAATAACTCGATCTGCTGGTTTATTGTGTCATTGTGTTGTATTGTGTCACAACATACCCTGCCTTTACTGCAAAAGGGTGTAGTGTAACCATCGGTATCCTTGCGCGGGTGGTGCCAACTCTTCCAGCTCTGCCCGAAGCTTCGTAAAACATTCCAGGGAATACGGGGGGGATTTACGCAGTCAACACAATTACAGTCTAACTTCAATACGAGGAAGGGTCAGGAGCTGACGGTAAATACTGTTTACAGGTCAACTGTTACACAGATTTCACGGTGGAATGGTTTGTAACAAAACTATTCTGGATGAATCCTGCGCTGGACCCGCGCTGGACCTGCGCTGTCAGATATTTCTCTAACTCTGACATTAACTTTGTGAAAAGCGCTACAAAACAGAATTCACCAAGGAGAGAGAGACACCATCAGACTTAGAGAGAGCTGAGTTCCACCCCACAGGAAAGAATTAAAAAGAAGACTCATGCAGGGAGGAGCGACGTGTAATGTACGAAGATGGTCAGATAGACGACTTTATGCACAGTTGTAGTTAATAATTTGAACTACTGTAGTGAAATGGTGTTTGAAACAAATTAAAACTCAAACATGCCGTACCTGCTCACAAACATCACTGCACCTCTGCAGATTACACAAGAACTGGACTGAACATCAACCGCTACAGGTGCAGTGATGAGTCCAAATTTGAAGTTTTGGATAAAGCTGTCATCAATGTGTACAGAGGAGGTTATGAAAGAGGTGCAACAGTGAGTGTCTACAGCCATCTGTAAAACACGGTGGAGGCTCTGTCATGGTTTGGGTTGCATTTCAGCCAGTGGTGCTGGAGATCTTGCAAAACATTGATTAATTTTTCAGTATGAAAATGATCCCAAATACACAGCTGTAAAAGGGTACCTGGAAAAACTCTATGCAACACTATCATCAGCCATGAATTGGCCTCCCCAGAGCCCAGATCTCAACATTATTGAAGCAGTGTGGGATCATAATGACAGAGAATGGAACAAAAAGGCAGCCGACATTCAAGGAAGAGCTTTGAATGTCCTACAAGAAATCAAGAGAACTATTCCCGAAAACTCAAGAAATCTGCCTAAAAGAGTTCAGGCTGTGTTAAAGCATAAAGGTGGTCACACCAAATGTTTCGTTTCAAGCTTGTTAGAATATAGATTTCCATTTATACTACCTATTAGCCATTTTGCTAGGAAAATATACAGAACTGAGGGTTGGCTCAAGCGTTTTACACATTACTGTATATAATAACAGCTGTATGAGCAACTCTGTTTGTGATGAGAATTAAACAGGAAAATGCAAAAATTTAAGTGTTAAAAAGTTTAATTTCACAAAGTAGACTTCACTCTGCTTTGTGCATTAAATAAGAATGTAACAGCGCTTTGTGTAAAAAAAAAAAAAAAGTTTTTACCTAACTGTTGAACTCGGTCTAAATTTATAACAAATCTGTTACACCAAGCAAACATCCTAAATTGGCTTTTGGCATATTGTAGATTTTTCGTCATTAATATGATATAAAGATTTTAGTTGGAAAGCAGAATCGGTGTGAGTCTCTTTTGTTTGTATGCAATTTGTCCTTTATTTCAAATTTTACAAACCAGTTTATGGCACAAAACAGTTTCTACACATTAAATTATTTAATTAATTCATGATATAGTTTTAAAGGAATTTAAACACAGCAAATCATGTCAAAAAAATTACAGAAATGTGATAAATTTATCAATAATCTGAAATTTGATTTGATTATAAAACTTAAACATTTGCTTTAACAACACATTATATTTCTGTAACATATATTAACTCCTGGTCTTGCAAATTGGACTGTAGTCACATGAATACTTATATTCATGTGCTTTTGTTGGAGAAATGATTGAATGCGTCTGTCCCGCTGACCAACTTCGTTGCATGAAACTTCCTTGGACGATCAGGATCCTAAGAAACAGAAGTAAAATAAGTAAGTAAAACAGTAAAACAGAAAAATACAAGGTGAAACTCTGATTCTTTCAAAACAGGGAAAAACGTCGGCCTTACCTCTGTGGGGTAAGCACAGGTGGGAACGTAACGGATCACAAACCCACAGCGTCTCTTTTGTGATGTGTTGGCATCACTTGCGTGCACAAGGAGTCCATCGTGAATCTATATGTAAAAGAAACAAAAGGTCATTCATTCAACATACAATGTCTTTATCCTCATTTATAACCTTCTAAGTTAAGAATAAAACCGAACTCACAGACATCTGTCCAGCTAACAGAGGGCATAACACAGCTTCCTCCACTTGCAGCAGCTCCTCTGGGATCTCCTGGTTCACTGACAGCATGTTCCCAGGGCGGAGGGCTTGGCGATGGGGCAACATGCCAGAGCAGTGGCTGCCTACAGGAGGCAAAGCTCAACACTGTGAGTAAGACTGCTGATTTTAGAAAGCACATTTTGTAGCAAGTTGTATAAAAGAAAAACAAAACACTAAAGCAGATGAAATACCTGGGATAACCTGCAGGGCACCATTTTCTTTTAGTGAGTCATCCAAAGCAAGCCACACAGAAAGAACAGGGCCGCCAGTGATACCCCAGTACCTGAACAAACAATTAGAGTTAGGCATAGGAAAGCAAAACAAACATGTGTTTGCTTCTTTGTCTGTAAAATTTACCTCATGTCCTGATGCCAGGCCACGTATGGAAGTTCATCTTTTTCAGCATGCCCATTGCTTTGGGCAATCTTTTCCTCCTTGGCTGGTTTGACCGGTGTTGGGTATTTGCAGATGAAACGGGAATCCAGCAGGATGACATCTGGGCCCAAGACGGCTGTAATCACTTGCAGGATGTGAGGGTGCTTGGTCAGGTTCATCACCCATGGATACTGGAGGTGAACATTGTGAAGGCTGTACTGCGTGTACTCGGTACCTGGGTATATGTATAAACATAACACAGCTTTCCTTAGAAAAAACAGGGCAACATTTAGTCTACTAGTTTTAATTACTTTTATGCATATTCGTACTTTTAGAAGATAAATTCAACTCATTAATGATCTGTTGCTACTTTTTCTCAACTGCCTTTTCTGCACTAGCATTGTCTTGTTACCCATCTCTCTTCATCGCTGTGTGCTACTTACCAAATTCCATCTCCAACTTAGAAAAGGCATCTCTTGCTTCCCTCAGCTCTGTCTCATTCAGCACAGGCAGTGCAGAGAGGAAGCCCTGCTGGTTGTAGCTCTCTCGCAGTTTCTCTGTGGATGCAGTCATCTCTGCAGGACTTGTCTCACAGACGATGGCTAAGGCTTTTTCACAATTTATAAGGTAGAAGCTGTTTGTCGGGGTGGTATTTAAGGGGTAGAGAAGATATAGGAAGAGTTGGTAAAGCAAAACAGTTCCTGTTTTCCTTCGTGTTTTCAGTGACATAAAAATAAAAAAAGCCCTGCCCATTTGCCATGATGGGTGAAAATAAACCATATAAACAATGTTTGTTCTGTGGACTAAAGCAGATTAAGAAAACACCCTACAGAGGTGCAAAACTGACTTATTTTTCTGGAGTGGCAAAACCACAGTAAAAAACAAGTAAAATAAGAAATGTATAACTTGGTGAAATGTGGAGAATGTACCACAGAAAATACAGCTGTTATTATTAACTATAACTGCTGGAGTAAATGTGTTAATAGCATCATACCTGTGCACTGTTCAGTCTTCAGTTGGTGTCTCGGAGTCTGGATCCTAAATGCTCTCCAATGCTTCTGCTGCACAGGTTTATATAGTGTACGGCCCACCTTTCAAGGAACTCCTCTCTCTGTGTCATCATAAAACTTGCTTACTTTGAAATTGTGCTACGCAATGATTGTCCCATCCCATCCTTTTGAAGTCAATGAATACCAAAGCAGTGAATGATTCAAAGACAACCAAGGCAGCATGTAAAAAGGATATATGTGCTGGCATTTTACCATCAGGAAAAAGAGATGGTATTTTAAAGGTGTGACATGTTGTGAAATACAGGTAACAATAACATTTCAAACAACATGAATTCATTGACTAAATTCCCCCGCTCAACACAACCTTTTGTTCAGCACATTCTCTTCCTTGTCAGGAACTTACAGAATGAGAGACGGATGAGAGAAAGACATACTTCATACTGTGCATAATGACGGTGTGAAGACTTTTGTTTTATTTTTCTGTCCTTTCGTATTATATCAGTAGTGCTGTGTAAAAGCTTTGAACCAAGCCTCTTCACTCGCTTTCAGTCCTGTTCTTGTACCTGACCATTTTCTGAGGAATTTTATTTATTTACCTATTTTCTGTTAATTGCCTTACCACTGACCTATTAAAATAGCATTTTTGCAACAAAAAGGTGATTCTCAAAGGGGTATTAGCTGAAAACTTGGCATTGTAGCAGCAGATGAACAGTATCTGAATAGCATTCCCTAAAAAATAGGTAAAAATCCAGGAAAGTCTTGAGACAAGATTTCAGGAATGCATCTGGTGCTTCAGTTAAACCATCTACTCATCACTGAAGCCTCATCAGAAATGGTCTCAGTGAAGGGTGGCTGTAAACTTCTGAGCACATCTGTGGGCAGCAGGTCAAGATAGACGTAAAACAGTGAGTTTCTACAGCAATCTGTAACACACGGAGAAGGCTCCGTCATGGTTTGGGGCTGCATTTCAGCCACTGGTGTTTGGGCTCTTGTCCAGATTAATGTCACTGATGTCAGTACCTCTTTTGATCCACCATAAAACACCATCTGGAAAGCACCTGGTTGGGAACGGCTTAATTTTTCAGCATGGCAAAAATCCCAAACACAGTGCCAATGCAATAAAAGCATAACCTTGTAACCATAACCATAACTTGTGTCATTTTATTTCAATGATAAAAGCTGATACCCCCCCCCCCCCCCCCCCCAAACTAGATTCAACAAAAGGTCTTGTGGGAAGATTATATTTATTCGAATATATTTTATTCATAAACTGGAAAAGAGGGATAAATGAGCAGCGTAGTAACAACCCAGCAGCTCCCATTTCTGAAAACAATTTCAGTGTGACAAACAAACAGCTGCTTCCACAGTGACTTCCTTCTGTCACTTTGGTGCTGACAAGCAATTTTCCTTTTAAATATATCTCTGAAAATCAATGAATCAATGACCAAATAATTAAAACAACCCTTTAATACAAAGACAGGCAACCTTTCACAGCCTGTTACAAAAACCTAGAAGTATGCTGTGGAAAATCTTGTTTAGGAAAACCCCTCCAGTCACTATTTGGTGACCTCTGGTTTCAGTGACGACAAAGACCACTTAGCAGTAAAAAGGCGCAGCAGCCCTAACCGCTTCCTTCAGACTGCAAAAACATTAATCTCTGAGGAAAAAAACCCCACTCAACCCTACTTCCTTGTACAACTTTCTGAAATTGCAAATAGGTTTGATGGTTCAGTGCAATGCGTCCACTGAAGAACCACATAAATGGCACAGCTGTGTTGGTATGCTGAATCAATGTGAATACATGTATTAAAATTGATCATCAAATCATGCTTTATTTTATAATGTTTACTAATTGACTAATAACTGCTTTGTATATTAGCCAATTAGTATCTATGAACATTACACAGATAGTTTAATAAAGCCACAACTGTCATTTATGAATCCATATGAGAATAAATAATTTGCAATGCATATATAAGCATTATTATGATGACTAGTATGACGCTAAACCTTATGTTAATAACATAACATAACAAATTGTCTGTGTTTGTGAGATGTCAGGAATGATCATTGATCAGTAAAAGCATGAATGTACTACAAAATATCCATAGTTACAACACCATGGTATATACAACATATGCCATTTAAACAATCTTTAATTGCACAAACTAATGAAAATATAATTATTAGTGATATTAATTATCTGTATCTTTAATTAAACATTACAGATATTAAATGATATTTTCCAAAATAGGGTTTTACAAAAGTGTTGCAATGAAGTGAAAGATTCAAAAGGCGACTTAAATATGTTAATCCTAATGAAAGCATATTTACTCTTTATCAGAAACATGAAATGATGCAAGTGTGATGAATTACACTCATAAATCATGCCTGATTTTGACTAAACTATCTACACAGGCACATCTTCAACCAATATCAGTCCCGCATTGCTAAATTATTAAGTTATAAGTTAAGTTATGTGGGTAAGTGATCGAGTTAGCACAGCTGAAAACTGTCATGTTAAGTAACGACATCATTATAGCTTCAAAATATTCCTTAAAAATAAAAGAAAGAACTTTCTTCTGAAACTTGTCTGGTTATGTTTGTTCTAAGTGATGATGTCATACATACAGCAGTGTGTAACTACTTCCCTTCACAAACCAGCATATTGGTGCACAAACAGTGAAGCTGTCAGCTGAGGATCTGTGAGGTGTTTGTTTAGCTCAAACTACAGTTTTTGGTTCACTCATCTTCTCGCTCAGTTCTGGTCTCCTACTTCTCTTTCTGTTCTTTTTGTTTCAGTTTCTCTTCGACTGTGAAGGGAATATTTCATAAGGTTGTTCTTTTTACACTATAAGGAAACTTCAAACTTGCAGCAGTGAGAGTTATGTACACACTGGCACATGTTTGTGCTGAAGTACTTAAAGAATTACATGAAGAGTTTTACTTTGTCTAATGATGCTTTTCCAGACGAGACTTAGTACTCAAGATCCTTTGAGAGCTGCTGACACATTTAGTGAGTCTGATGTTACCAGGCAATCATTTTCTGTAAACATGGCTCACTTTCCCTCTAAGTCTCACACTGAGTCTTTGTCCCTGTTAGGGTGCTTTGGGCAGAGTGGGTGGTGCTGTTTCCTTTTCTCTCCATTTTGTGGTCTCTTGTCGCCCCCTAGCAGCTGCTGCTCGTTATTACAGCACTCATAAAATGTGTCCGTCATAATAACAGGCTATGCTAGGCCATAAATTCCAACCCTCCTGATTTTTCTGGGAGAATCCCAAATTTCAGTGCCCCTCCTGAAAATCTCCCGGAGACACCATTCTCCCCAATTTCCACCCAGACAACAAAATTGAAAAACCATATCCCAGCTTGGCCCAGCCAATTCCAGTTTCCAACAATGGCTTCTAGTAGTAGCCTACTACTACTGCAGCTACTTAGTTTTAATATTACTCTTATTACTCTTTTTGGGTCGCAAAATAAACTTTTAACATATTTTCAGGCAAGAATGTAGCTGTGTAAACTTCAAATATCTGTGTTATTGTACTTACATTATAATCAATCAGCTTCCTTTTGTCCACTTAAAATATGTTTACAGAACTATTTTTGCATTTGTTGCAATTTCAGCATCTGGCTAAGAGGACAGACATTTTTAAAGTAAACCACAATTTTTTTAACAGCATAAATAAAGTGTAGCCCGGGTATATTTTATGGGGCTAAGTTTTATTTCTAGTTATGTGTATCAGAATAGTTATCATCAGAGGCGGAGGCAGACATTTGATACACCCGGGGCTTAGCCCTAAAGGGTAGTATGCATGTGGGATTGCGGGGGGGGGGTTAGAAATGACTGAAAGATTAATAGGCTCTGTTTTGAGTTTTGTTCAAAAAAGAATGACTTCATATAAGCAGCAAGGCAGAACAAAGTCAGGGCTGTATCAAGACACGCGGACTAAACCCCAATTCAACCAGACCCAGAACTGATCCGGAATTAAAACAGGACTACAACAGTTCAAAATCAGGACTACTTAGGATTTAACCAAGACAGAACCAGAATCAGAACTAGATGATAGTAGCACTACAAATCATCATAGACCTGCACTACATTTATTTTTTAATTCTACCAAAGTACACTATTTAGATTGAGAAAAGTTTATATAATTATTTAGCCTTGTTGTGCAAAAAAAGCCTGCATAACTTAATAAATATAGAATTTGAAAAATAACAAACTTAAAAAGAAACACTAGGTACGAGATACATGAGTACCTATACGGCGATACTTTTGGTAAACAACCATTTGACTAACATGTCTGTCTCACCTGGCTCTTGTTCCATCTCTGTTCTGTCCTCATTCTCCTCTCTCTCCCTCTCTGTTCCTCTCTCTCCCTCTGTTCCTCTCGCTCCCTCTTTGTGCTGACAATCAAGCCAAACACCAACATCATCAAATATACAGTTGAAACCAGATATTTACATACTCTTCAGATAAAAACACAAACACTTTTTTAATTGTAACATCAAATCAGACTAAATGGTTTTTTTTTGATTGATAAATATAAAAACATATTTGTTAACTTTAAGAGTAAAGAGAGAAACTATCTGTATTTCTTAATTGTAAATGGCACCAAATTGTATTCAAAATTGAGCCACACTTATGGAGGTCCACAATTCTTTTTCCTGGTGTTTTGGTTGACATCTCTTGATTTTCCCATTTCAAAGAAACAGGCTCTGTGTTTTGCCTTATATGCATCCACAGGTGTGCAACCAATTTACTCACATGGACTCTACTAACCTATCAGAAGCTTCTTCAGCTCAGAATGGAATCGTCTGGAGTGTTCTTATTAATTGACAATAAACTTAGTGTATATGTTCTCCTAAATTTGATGAAAGTAATAAAAAATAGACATCTCTGTCTCTCTTTATTCTGACATTTAACTAATTCAAAAGATATTTCAATATTTATTTATCCAAAACAAAACAAGTTTACTCTAAATTGATGTTGTACAGTAAAAAAATGTTCTTGTGTTTTCCATAAAGTGTATGTAAATATCTGGTTTAAACTGTGAATATACTGCTGTGTATTGAAATTCCTCTTGTTTTGCATAGGAATATACTGAACAACATACAAAGCATAATATATATAATAACATCTACCAGAGTTTTTTCTTTGAAAGAAGCCCCTTATGTCCATTCTTGTATATCAGTACATTACTGAAACCGATTTATTTAGCCATGGAGGGTAACAACTGAAAATATCAAATAAACACACATGTAAGCTAAGACTCTCTAAAGAAACAGCATTGTTGTTCAGCTTTTCATTTCGCCATTTGTTGATTCACTTGAAGAGCAAGTAATGTAATATGGGTCAAGTGATCAGTTTGATACCAATCTTTCGTGATACACCGTCATATTTACATTATTTGTACAGTACAAATGATTTGCTTTGGTACCTGGTCGAACTTCAGTTCTCCTCTGTCTGCCTGGCTGCAGTGTTGCCAACTCCTCAGTAAGGAAAATCGCTATTGGCTGTCCTAAAAGTCGCTAGAAGTCGCTAAATGACGTCATCACCTAATTTGCATAATTGGTCATGCTAATATAATTGTAACCTACGTTGTTGGAGAGAGAAATAACATCGTGGAAGAGACATAAAGTGAGTAAAAAACTTCCTAAATGCATTTAGTTTATTTAGAACTACAAATTAAATTTCTTTTAGCAATTATTGTTTTTTTAATGTCACAATTCCAACCCTGCTCCTTTACCCGGGCTTGGACTGGCAAAAGTGACCCGAAATAGGCACTCTGGTGGAGTTACTTTGTGTGTGTGTGTTTATAAGTAGTTTTAAACCTTGTGATCCACAAAACAGCATAAGAGTAAAAGAAGAACTGACTGCGTTACAGCACCCGCTGCTTGTTGAGAGTAAAAGCGATACGCGCTTTCACGTCTTTTTTTTAGAAAAAAAGTCGCTAGGGGGTCTGAAAATTCGCTAAATATAGCGACAAAGTCGCTAAGTTGGCAACACTGCCTGGCTGCGTTTCTCCAACATCGCACTCGCAGGCAGCAGCTCCCCCCGCCCCCTCGCTCAGTCGCTGAGCTCGGATCATACCAATATTAGGGGGGATTTAGCACAGTCGTAAATTCCCACAGTGTGCACTATGTGCTTTGAATATTGTGTGCAGTTTTTGTTTTATACAGTTGTCAGCCAGGCATCTAACTATGAAAAAATTACACTCCAAAAGACCCCAGGCTTCTGAAAAAACAACCCGGTAAGCCACCCCCCGCTCCGCCACTGGTTATCATGTTCATTTTCCTATTTTTGTAGTAGTCTTTACTTAGTTTGTGTTTAGGTGCTTTTATTTTGAAAGGGGCCGGGAGAGAAAGAAACGGGGGAGAAGGCAGCAGCCACGAGAGATCGGAGGAGAGAGAGGAGCATGGGTGAGATGCGGCTAGCGTCTACGGAGACTTGCACTGTTGCCTCGGAACTTCCTAGTTAGCAGCGTGCTAACTCTGCTAATCGGAGTTAGCCCTCAAGGCGAACTCCGCTAAGCATCACCGGACCTGTACAGAACGAGAGGTTACCAACTGCAGAGGCTGACCGATCAGGTTTGCTGCTCGGAAGGAGTAAGGGTGCAGCTGCATGGACTAAGAGATGGACCTCTCGGCTTGCTGTGAGTTTGTGGAAAGAGACTAAGAGTTCCAGGTAGGAGCACCATTTTGTTTTCTTTTAGGACCGTTGGTTCCTACGCACACAAGCATTGATCCAGGCCTGCACCGAGGGGACTTGGGAAATCGGGGGTGTGAGCGAGTGTGTGCGTGTGTGGGGCCCATTACGGTAGCGAACTGTTTAACTGTTGTTATTGTTATAACTTATCATTGCAAGAGACTGTTTACTTTAATGATTTAGTGGGTGTTTATCAATCCATTCAGTAAACCCGCTTAGTTGAAACGGAAGATCTTGTGTGTTGTACTGTTTCTTATATATTGTGGCGAGCTCAGGAAACGGAGGAGACAGAGGTTTCTTCGGGAGCACCCGTTTATTTAGCTTTTGGGGAGGAACACTGGCGCGAGCCCTCCGCTCAGCGCGGCAGCAACACAACAACACAAAATGGCGCTCTCTCACCGGAAACACACACAGAGGGAGCGTCACCTGTTACCATGACAACATAACAACAACACAACTGCAAAACAGAACATAAATGTCCATAACATCCCCGGACCGCCCTGGGCCGCTACATAGCCCCCACCTAAGGGGTCAGTCGTCCCCGACAACCCCATTACCCCACACAAATTCCTGCAACTGTCCATGTGTCTTCCTTCGGCGCGCAGGCCGATCTCGACCAGCAGGGGAATTGTCACTTGGATGAGAACCTGGGGTGCCACCAGCATCCCCCGCCCTGGCGGCTGCGGGACGGGCGGGCAGTACGGCGAGAGCCTGTCCTGGTGCAACACCGCCACGCGTCCTGGACCCGGCATGCGGATCCGGTACACCACTTCTGTTAGCCGCCCCACGACCTCCGCCGGCCCTTGCCAGTGACCGCACAGCCTGGGGGACACCCCTTTCTTGCGAACCGGGCAGTACACCCAAACCTTGTCGCCAGGCACGAAAGCTCCCCCTCGGCACCTGGTGTCGCAGGCTCTTTTCTGTCGTACTCCGGCACTGACCTGGGCCTGGCGCTGCTCCCTCAGCCTCCTGTAGCAGTCTCTGGCCACCAACACGCGCCGGTTCTCTGCCTCGGGGACGGGGAAAGGCTCTAGGACGTCTCCTCCCACTCTCTCCATCAGGGCCCCCACCCGATGCTGCTGTAGGGGGGCAGTGAAGCATTGAGTGGAGCCCTTCCGTGCCGTACAGGTGTCACAGCAGTGCACATGAAGTTCCACATCCCGTCGACAACCAGGCCAGTAGAACCGTCCCCTGAGACGGCGGAGAGTTTTAGCATTTCCATAGTGGCTGGCCCCCACCGAGCCGTGGACGAGCTCGAGCACCTGCGACCGCAGCGTCCGAGGCACCAACAGCTGCAGGAGATCTCTGCCCTGCCCGGGGGCCCGCCATCTCCGGTACAGGAGGCTGTCGTGGGTCTCCAGGGTGTTGTACTGGGAGTAGTAGGCCTTCACTTCGGGCCCCTGTCCTGACACCCCTGTCCAGCCTGGGCGTCGTGCTGCCTCCAGCCAGGCCCCCACCTGAACCAACGTCGCATCAGCCTCCTGCTCCTGCTTCAGCTGCTGCCTGGTCAACGAGAGCCATCCCCCTCCGCCGGCAGTAGCCACGCCCCGTGCCTCCTGGGCCCGGGGCGGGGCTCAGGTAAAGTCCCTTGGGGTGCCCGACTAGGCCCGCCACCGTGCATCGTTCTTGGAGGGGGGCAGGAAGCTGGAGCGGTGGTCCCCTCGCTGTGACGCTCCCCCTCTCATCCCCCTGAGGCCACATAGTTCTGGCCTTCGGGGCGGCCGCTAGGCAGTCGCGTGCCACGTGCCCAGGCTTATCGCACCGGTAG
Organism: Pelmatolapia mariae; assembly: GCF_036321145.2. Classification (NCBI taxonomy): domain Eukaryota; kingdom Metazoa; phylum Chordata; class Actinopteri; order Cichliformes; family Cichlidae; genus Pelmatolapia; species Pelmatolapia mariae. Next base: position 6,248,446 of record NC_086228.1, on the reverse strand, counting down.
CAGCGGTCGGTCGACGGGGACGCCTCCAGGGCACCGAGGGCTGCAGCTGGCATACCTCCGGGACCTCTCCCTCCCTGTCGTAGTCTGCGGCCCTGATTTGAGGGTAGTTTGGGGGGCGCACATACTGGTTAGGTGGCGAGGTGAGCACCAGCTCGGCCCTCTCAGCCTCAAGGAGCGCCTCACGGAGAGTTTGAGGCATGGCTAGGCGGACGTGTTGGCGTAGTCGCTCTGGAAAAAGTCCTCGCAGGAAAGCATGCAGGCTAAGCTCCTCACGGGCTGCTGCTGGGAACTCTGGGTAGCCACGACGAGCATACAGCAACACATCCGCTGCAAAAGTGCCCAGGCTCTCCCCCGGCCTACGGCTCCGGTTGGTCAGCTGCTCCCTGCTCTGCTCAGTGGAGTGCCGCTGCCCAAATCGCCTCTCGAGTGCTACGGTGAGGGCCTGGAGCTTATGCTGCTCTGACGGGGCTAGGTCATGGAGTACCTGCAGTGCATCTCCTTCCAATGCTAGCGCTAGCTGTGTAGCAGCCTCTTCGTCGCTCCAGCCATTATGTCTCGCGGCTAGCCGTACTTGTGAGAGGTAGGGCTCTAGCGGGGTTAGCCCGTTATATTTCGGTACCTTAGCTGGCGTTGCAGGCGTCACTGCTCGCTGTCGGGGGCCCGCGTGTCATATCTCTCTTAATAGGCTTTTAGTGTTATTTTGAATGCGCTGAGGTCATAGATAATTAGATAAAGCATCCTAATGTGTGATGCTGCAGAACCACGTCATGTTGACGGAGTAGCGTATTATTTGGCATTATTGCAGGCAAACCAGCATATGAAATATGAAACAGAAAAGAAAAGTATGTTTATTTTTTTATTCAAGATCTGTTGACATGTACTTAGCAAGTACATACACATGAAATGCAAACTATTTACATGGCAACGCACAGCTGGCAACCTCTGGCTGTACCTCGGTCATATGGTCAACGTACTCACAACGTGGAGGCTTAAAAACGGCCAAATCTTGTACCCAACCGTTTGTGAATTAGATGTGCGCCTCCAGGAATTTATAATTCCGAAAATGATTCGCCGTGTATGCGCTGACTCCACAGACAAGGTACGCGACGATATCAGGATAGGACAACGGCGGTAGGCTGTCTGGGTTTCTGCTCCACTGCCTTTTTTCATATGGGTCCACATTACCGATGCACGCTATTTTTTCCATGTACCGTTTCTTGGCGTCTGGGCGCAGTCGGTCGCGATACAGCCCTTTGTCTTTTGCGTTGATTTTAAGCGTGGTTCTGGCAGTCCTGCTATCAACACAGTGTGTTTGTTTTGATTTGTGGCCTTCTGACATGGCACCGCGATCCCACAATGCACTGCGGCGTGACGTCAACTCCAAAGCCCTATAGACCCTGTGCATGAGAAAATGCTAACTTCCTGGTTTGAGACCGGATGTGGGGTTGTACATTTCCGGTAGCTTTACTTTACGGTCAATCGCTACTGCGAAGATATACTCCAAAATCATGTCCAAACCTCGAAAACGGAAAGATCGCGTTAAGTTACAAAGAGAAGAAGGTGGGAACACTCACCACTGTTGTGTCATAAAAAATCTAATGATCAATTTTGACGTTTAAAGAGTTTAGATCGATCAGGTGTTTACATCACTCAACACAAGCAGAACTGCATTACAAAATCAGAAGACACATCGTCCACATTCAGAAGCACATCTCTGTATAGTGACTGGTCTTATGATTTAAACAGGCAAATGTTCAGCATTCAAACTACAGGTGAAGAATAGTCAAACCAGATGTTTCCCTGTTATGTCGATATCAGCTAGTCAAGTACACACCTACACAGCATGTTAACAAACCGTGAAAAAAAGCCACACAAAAAATGAATGATTGCTGGTAAGGGTTTCTATACATTAGTATTTACGAAGGGTATGTTGTGACTTACCTTCAAAATTACAGTGGTCCCTCGCTATAACGCGGTTTACCTTTCACCTCGCTGTTTCACAGATTTTTTAGTGCAGGTTTGCATGCTTTTTTTTTTTTTACGTCACATTGTTTTCTGCGTCCTGATCACTGCAGACGATCTCCTCCGTGACGTCTCTCCTGTACAGTACAGAATCGCTGCATCGATCGCTAGCAGTGTGACTCTGAAGTGCAGTACTGTATGTCCACAAAACGTTTTGCACCGTCAAAAAAGAAAATTGGCTACTTGATTTCACCTATCGCTGGTTATTTTTAGAACATAACACCCGCGATAAATGAGGGACAGCTGAGAAATATAACATTTGAATCCCCTTTCTCTTTTGCTCTGAGGCGTGGGGGAAAAAATATCGACAAGTCGATGAACATCATTTACAGATATATTGGGTAAATACCCAAGACATCTATAGAAATGTAAATCGCTGCTTGATTCATTCATTTGCTTAACTTGTTTTGGACCGTAAACAAGGCGCGAATAGGACACCAGAAACAAAGCTCCCCACAGGAGTTTTCGCACCGGAAGTAGCATATGCTAACGTGCACACAGTCAATTACCGTGAACGGTATGATATAGCCCAGCCCTAACTAGAACTCAGGGCGTACCCAGCTATAGTGGAGTACTGAGTCAGGGGCACTACAAAAGGATACTTAAAAGTCACTGCCAAAGACTGATTGCGGCTTCTACCTTGTTACAGGAATGTTGTTTGATGCTCAAGATGACTTGATATAATTTATGAGGAATATATTTGACATATGTTTCACATATTATAGACCAACAAGTTATTTATAGCACCGAAATCAATTTTTGGCAGACAATCACTTTTTGGCACAACACCTGGTCCTCAAGTGGACGCAGCCTCTGAATTTGGACACCCCCGGCCTGTTTCTGGCCGAACAATAATAACGGTGACATTTAACTTATCTTATCTGATAAATAAACATTGTAAAATCCAAGTTTTATATATTTATATATATCCTCCCACCAACAGCCATTTTGAATGTCTCCCTAATTCTGAGGTCTCAAGGTTGGCAAGTATGCGCTAGGCTTTGGCCCACATTAGTCTAAAATTGTATGTAACCATGAATAACATGTTGCCACGTCCACCAGGAGAGACTGGACAGTATAGCTGTAAAACAAATATGCCAGCAGTTTATCTCAGTTAACGAGAGAAGGCATGTGTTTGGCTCCTTCACATAGTGGACATTGAGTTGTTGTGTGGGGCACCAGTAGTCCATGTCTGTTGCTGTAACAGTAGTTCATGTTTAGAATAAAAAATCCCAGCTCACTGATTTGATCGGGGCAATAGTGTGCCTAAAATGTTGCAATGTTGCATTTTGCTGAGAGATCTTTTTCTTTGTGGTAATCTTAGATGAGTAGTTTTATAGACAAAAACCACCAGGTCATTCAGTATTCCCTTAGTGCTAATGTATAAGAGATGTTGGTGTACTATAACTGAAGTAATGTTGTTAAGTCCTTAAAGTCATATTATTTTATTGTCATGACTGTATTTGAAGCTATTTTTATTTTTGTATGATACCTGATTTATATGGAATATAATCCATAATGATTTTTGATTTATGTGGAATATGGCTCATGTAAACTAAAGTCTAAAATACTTAGTCAGTCATATGTTTAATATTAATTTAACATTATATAATTCACATATAAAACTATGAATTGTAATTTTAAATGGTTCAAAAGCATGTAGAATAGCATATGTAGGCAAATATATTTCTCCTTTTTTATCAAGAAGCAAAGACAAAAAGGAAAAAAAAGAAACAGGGCAGGGTTCGGTGTGTATGTGTGTGTGTGTATATATATATATATATATATATATATATATATATATATATATATATATATATATACATACACACATATATATATATATATATATATACACATATATATGTATATATATATGTGTATACATATATATATATATATATATATATATATATATATATATATATATATATATATATTAGGGGTGCAACAATACTCGTATCGAAATTGAACCGTTCGATACAGTACTTTCGGTTCGGTACGCATGTGTATCGAACAATACAAAATTTTTAATGTATTTTATCAACTTTTCCTCTGACGATGCTGTCTGTGTTGAGAGCTCAGTGGATCTGCGTTCAATTTATCCGCCTAGGCTGCACTGTCAAGCGCAGATCCACTGAGTGCAGCGCAAGCTAACGAGACAGAAGTAAGGTCGTTGTAACATGGCAAATTGAACCTCCCCCACCCTCATTCAGATCTGGCGTTTGGAACTATTTTGGTCTTCATGTGAAGCATGACCCTTATGGTAAGCGCGTCATGGACAAAAGTAAAACAGTATGTCGGATGTGCCACGCAGTGCTCAATTACATTGGTGGGAACTAGTGCGTTAGCGCAGTTAGCTTGTTAACGTGTTGACGCCGTCCAGCCCCACGCACGGGGCGATCCGCGGTAGCTCGTTAACGGAGATTTGCCGTGTTGTCGCGTTAACGTCATTTCAACGAGATTAACGCTGACAGCACTAGTGGGAACACAATGAATATGACTGCACATTTACTCCGACATCATCCTAGTGCAAAGACAAGTGGAAGCAGACAAAAACAACAAGCACGCATGCTACAAACTTTATCCGAGTCATTTAGACAGCCGTTAGCACATGATTCTCCTTATGGGGACCTGATATGTTTAATATGCTGCTGAGAATATAGCCCAGAAGAAGCTATAGTATAGCTTTTATTTTGGAAAGAGCCATTTCTCTGTAATAAACCCTCTTTTCCAAAGATGAGTGATTTCTCGATCAGATAGATTTATTTTTTTATTACTTTGTTGTTTCAGCAACATTAAATTTAAAAACTGTACTTTTGAGTTAAAATATACAGGGAGTGCAGAATTATTAGGCAAGTTGTATTTTTGAGGAATAATTTTATTATTGAACAACAACCATGTTCTCAATGAACCCAAAAAACTCATTAATATCAAAGCTGAATGTTTTTGGAAGTAGTTTTTAGTTTGTTTTTAGTTTTAGCTATTTTAGGGGGATATCTGTGTGTGCAGGTGACTATTACTGTGCATAAATATTAGGCAACTTAACAAAAAACAAATATATACCCATTTCAATTATTTATTTTTACCAGTGAAACCAATATAACATCTCCACATTCACAAATATACATTTCTGACATTCAAAAACAAAACAAAAACAAATCAGCGACCAATATAGCCACCTTTCTTTGCAAGGACACTCAAAAGCCTGCCATCCATGGATTCTGTCAGTGTTTTGATCTGTTCACCATCAACATTGCGTGCAGCAGCAACCACAGCCTCCCAGACACTGTTCAGAGAGGTGTACTGTTTTCCCTCCTTGTAAATCTCACATTTGATGATGGACCACAGGTTCTCAATGGGGTTCAGATCAGGTGAACAAGGAGGCCATGTCATTAGTTTTTCTTCTTTTATACCCTTTCTTGCCAGCCACGCTGTGGAGTACTTGGACGCGTGTGATGGAGCATTGTCCTGCATGAAAATCATGTTTTTCTTGAAGGATGCAGACTTCTTCCTGTACCACTGCTTGAAGAAGGTGTCTTCCAGAAACTGGCAGTAGGACTGGGAGTTGAGCTTGACTCCATCCTCAACCCGAAAAGGCCCCACAAGCTCATCTTTGACGATACCAGCCCAAACCAGTACTCCACCTCCACCTTGCTGGCGTCTGAGTCGGACTGGAGCTCTCTGCCCTTTACCAATCCAGCCACGGGCCCATCCATCTGGCCCATCAAGACTCACTCTCATTTCATCAGTCCATAAAACCTTAGAAAAATCAGTCTTGAGATATTTCTTGGCCAAGTCTTGACGTTTCAGCTTGTGTGTCTTGTTCAGTGGTGGTCGTCTTTCAGCCTTTCTTACCTTGGCCATGTCTCTGAGTATTGCACACCTTGTGCTTTTGGGCACTCCAGTGATGTTGCAGCTCTGAAATATGGCCAAACTGGTGGCAAGTGGCATCTTGGCAGCTGCACGCTTGACTTTTCTCAGTTCATGGGCAGTTATTTTGCGCCTTGGTTTTTCCACACGCTTCTTGCGACCCTGTTGACTATTTTGAATGAAACGCTTGATTGTTCGATGATCACGCTTCAGAAGCTTTGCAATTTTAAGACTGCTGCATCCCTCTGCAAGATATCTCACTATTTTTGACTTTTCTGAGCCTGTCAAGTCCTTCTTTTGACCCATTTTGCCAAAGGAAAGGAAGTTGCCTAATAATTATGCACACCTGATATAGGGTGTTGATGTCATTAGACCACACACCTTCTCATTACAGAGATGCACATCACCTAATATGCTTAATTGGTAGTAGGCTTTCGAGCCTATACAGCTTGGAGTAAGACAACATGCATGAAGAGGATGATGTGGACAAAATACTCATTTGCCTAATAATTCTGCACTCCCTGTATATTTATAATTTTAATAAATGACAAATTAAAAAGGCATGAACATTTTTTTGTATCGAAAAAATATCGAACCGTGACACCAAAGTATCGAACCGAACCGAACCGAACCGTGAATTTTGTGTATCGTTGCACCCCTAATATATATATATAAAGCAAAAATATGTAGTGATCATGTTGTGTAGATGAGTCAGAGAAATAACTTGATCAGCTGGTTTATTGTGACACAACATACCCTGTTTTTACTGCAAGAGTGTGCAACCATCGGTATCCTTGCGCGGGTGGTGCTACATTACAAGGAATACGGGGAGGGATTTACACAGGCAACACAGTTACTGTCTAACTTCAATACGCGGAAGGGTTAGGAGCTGACGCTAACTATTGTTTACAGGTCAACTGTTACACAGATTTCACGGTGGAATACATGCGCTGTCAGATATTTCTCTAACTCTGACATTAACTTTGTGAAAAGCGCTACAAAACAGAATTCCAAGGAGAGAGAGACACCATCAGACTTAGAGAGAGCTGAGTTCCACCCCACAGGAAAGAATGAAAAAAAGAACACTCATGCAGAGGAGTGAGGTGTAAGCAGTATGTACGAAGATGGTCAGACAGAAGACTTTATGCGCAGTTATAGTTGTATAATGTGAACTACTGTGCTGAAATAGTGTTTGAAACAAATTAAAACTCAAACATACCGTACCTGCTCACAAACATCACTGCACCTCTGCAGATTACACAAGAACTGGACTGAACATCAACCGCTACAGGTGCAGTGATGAGTCCAAATTTGAAGTTTTGGATAAAGCTGTCATTAATGTGTACAGAGGAGGTTATGAAAGAGGTACAACAGTGAGTGTCTACAGCCATCTGTAAAACACGGTGGAGGCTCTGTCATGGTTTGGGTTGCATTTCAGCCAGTGGTATTGGACAGGATAGCTGGAAAAACTCTATGTAACACTATCATCAGCCATGAATTGGCCTCCCCAGAGCCCAACATCTCTCAACATTATTGAAGCAGTGTGGGATCATAATGACAGAGAATGGAACAAAAAGGCAGCCGACATTCAAGGAAGAGCTTTGAATGTCCTACAAGAAATCAAGAGAACTATTCCTGAAAACTCAAGAAATCTGCCTAAAAGAGTTCAGGCTGTGTTAAAGCATAAAGGTGGTCACACCAAATGTTTCGTTTCAAGCTTGTTAGAATATAGATTTCCATTTGTACTACCTATTAGCCATTTTGCTAGGAAAATATACAGAACTGAGGGTTGGCTCAAGCGTTTTACACATTACTGTATATAATAACAGCTGTATGAGCAACTCTGTTTGTGATGAGAATTGAACAGGAAAATGTTAAAATTTAAGTTTAATTTCAAGAAGTAGACTTCACTTCACATTAAATAAGAATGTAACAGTGCTTTGAGTAAAAAAAAAATCAAAATCTGTTACACCAAGCAAACATTCTAAACTGGTTTTTGGCATATTGTAGATGTTTCGTCATTAATATGATATAAAGATTTTAGTTGGAAAAGAGGACTGCTGTGAGTCTCCTTTTTTGTATGCAATTTATCATTTATTTTAAATTTCACAAACCAGTTTATGGCACAAAAAACTCTTTCTACACATTAAATTATTTAATTAATTCATGATATAGTCTTAAAGGAATTTAAACACAGCAAATCATGTCATAAAATTACAGAAATGTGATAAATTTGACAGAAATCTGAAATTTGATTGGTTTATGAAACTTAAACATTTGCTTTAACAACACATTATATTTCTGTAACATATATTAACTCCTGGTCTTGCAAGTTGGACTGCAGTAAACATTCATGTGCTTTTGTTGGAGAAATGATTGAATGCGTCTGTCCCGCTGACCAACTTCGTTGCATGAAACTTCCTTGGACGATCAGGATCCTAAGAAACAGAAGTAAAATAAGTAAGTAAAACAGTAAAACAGAAAAATACAAGATGAAACTCTGATTCTTTCAAAGCAGGGAAAAATGTCGGCCTTACCTCTGTGGGGTAAGCACAAGTGGGAACGTAACGGATCACAAGCCCACAGCGTCTCTTTTGTGATGTGTTGGCATCACTTGCGTGCACAAGGAGTCCATCGTGAATCTATATGTAAAAGAAACAAAAGGTCATTCATTCAACATACAATGTCTTTATCCTCATTTATAACCTTTTAAGTTAAGAATAAAACCGAACTCACAGACATCTGTCCAGCTAACAGAGGGCATAACACAGCTTCCTCCACTTGCAGCAGCTCCTCTGGGATCTCCTGGTTCACTGACAGCATGTTCCCAGGGTGGAGGGCTTGGCGATGGGGCAACATGCCTGAGCAGTGGCTGCCTACAGGAGGCAAAGCTCAACACTGTGAGTAAGACTGCTGATTTTAGAAAGCACATTTTAAAGCAAGTTGTATAAAAGAAAAACAAAACACTAAAGCAGATGAAATACCTGGGATAACCTGCAGGGCACCATTTTCTTTTAGTGAGTCATCCAAAGCAAGCCACACAGAAAGAACAGGGCCGCCAGTGATACCCCAGTACCTGAACAAACAATTAGAGTTAGGCATAGGAAAGCAAAACAAACACGTGTTTGCTTCTTTGTCTGTTGTGTAGGGCTGCCACAAACGATTATTTTGATAGTCGACTAGTTACCGATTATTTTTGCGATTAGTCGACTAATCAGATCTTGCATCCATTGGACGTAAAACGTACAGCTTATTGCACCAGCATGCATCTGCTCTTATATAACTATCATTAGCTTACAGCTTTAAGTGTTTAAAGTATGTGCTAACTAAAAATAAAGACAAGATGATAGTTTATTAAATTTTAATGAAATTTGCATGAAATTTGCAGATTGTTTCGGTGCAGATTAATAAACTCCTTGCTATCTAAAATATAACGGGACACCGGAGTATATTCTCGAGCATCTCACACTTCTGATAACCAGTTGTCTGCTTGACGTTTATTCAGCTGTGTAAAAACTATAACTTTAATCTCAGGCAAACCGATTTACTCAGGAACAAATAAAATACTAAAAAAAAGCCAAACAATAACATTTTTAAGTTATCTAAGTGACTTATGTATGTTTAACCTGAGTAGCGAAAGACGGCGGTGGGTTTGAAAACCACTTGCCGGGAGTCCGGTGTTCTCACGGGCTCTAGTGAGCCTTTCCCCCGGCTAGCTATCGAGCTAGTGGGTAACAGACGTCTCAGAAAACGTCGGAGCGCTTTTGAAAATATGTGGTGTCTTGATAACTGAGCAGATATTTGAGGTTTACACAGTTACATTCTCGCCTGAAAATATGTTAAACGTTTATTTTGTAACCCAGAAAGAATAATAAGAGTAATATTAAAACTAACTAGCTGCCGCCATTGTTGGAAAGTGAGCTGGGCTGCGCTATGAATTCTGGGACAGAGCTACTTCTTCTTCTTCGGGGATTAACGGCAGCTGGCATCCTTGTACATGCAGTGCTGCCATCTTCTGTTTCAGTCCGTTATTACACTCTTAAATCCTACTACTTATTCCTGCGTCTTTTGTGATCTTACAAAGCTTCAAACGACACGTCGACTATTAAATCAGTCGTCGACGATTTTGATAGTCGACGTAATCGTGACTAGTCGACTAATCGTGGCAGCCCTACTGTTGAGTAAAATTTACCTCATGTCCTGATGCCAGGCCACGTATGAAAGTTCATCTTTTTCAGCATGCCCATTGCTTTGGGCAATCTTTTCCTCCTTGGCTGGTTTGACCGGTGTTGGGTATTTGCAGATGAAACGGGAATCCAGCAGGATGACATCTGGGCCCAAGACGGCTGTAATCACTTGCAGGATGTGAGGGTGCTTGGTCAGGTTCATCACCCATGGATACTGGAGGTGAACATTGTGAAGGCTGTACTGCGTGTACTCGGTACCTGGGTATATGTATAAACATAACACAGCTTTCCTTAGAAAAAACAGGGCAACATTTAGTCTACTAGTTTTAATTACTTTTATGCATATTCGTACTTTTAGAAGATAAATTCAACTCAATGATCTGTTGCTACTTTTTCTCAACTATCTTTTCTGCACCTGCATTGTCTTGTTACCCATCTCTCTTCATCGCTGTGTGCTACTTACCAAATTCCATCTCCAACTTAGAAAAGGCATCTCTTGCTTCCCTCAGCTCTGTCTCATTCAGCACAGGCAGTGCAGAGAGGAAGCCCTGCTGGTTGTAGCTCTCTCGCAGTTTCTCTGTGGATGCAGTCATCTCTGCAGGACTTGTCTCACAGACGATGGCTAAGGCTTTTTCAGAATTTATAAGGTAGAAGCTGTTTGTTGAGGTGGTATTTAAGGGGTAGAGAAGATATAGGAAGAATTGGTAAGGCAAAACAGTTCCTGTTTTCCTTCGTGTTTTCAGTGACATAAAAATAAAAAAAGCCCTGCCCATTTGCCATGATGGGTGAAAATAAACCATATAAACAATGTTTGTTCTGTGGACTAAAGCAGATTCAGAAAACACCCTACAGAGGTGCAAAACTGACTTATTTTTCTGGAGTGGCAAAACCACAGTAAAAAAGAAGAAAAAGAAGAAATTAACTTGGTGAAATGTGGAGAACGTACCACAGGAAATACAGCTGTTATTATTAACCATAACTGCTGGAGTAAATGTGTTAATAGCATCATACCTGTGCACTGTTCAGTCTTCAGTTGCTGTTCCCCGAGTCTGGATCCTAAATGCTCTCCAATGCTTCTGCTGCACAGGTTTATATAGTGTACGGCCCACCTTTCAAGGAACTCCTCTCTCTGTGTCATCGTAAAACTTGCTTACTTTGAAATTGTGCTACACATGATCGTTGTCCCATGATTCACATTGTTTTGAAGTCACTGAATGCCAGCGCGGTGAACGATTCAAAGACAACCAAGGCAGCATGGAAAAAGGATGTATGTGCTGGTTTTGTTATCCTGGAGCCACATTTTACCATCAGGAAAAAGAAATGGTATTTTAAAGGTGTGACATGTTGTGAAATACAGATAACAATAACATTTAGAGCAACATGAATTCATTGACTAAGCTTTCCCATTCATCACAACCTTTTGTTCAGCACTTTCTCTTCCTTGTCAGGAATTTACAGAATGAGGAACCGATGAGACAAAGACATACTTCATATTGTGCATAATACGGTGTGAGAACTTTTGTTTTATTTTTCTCTGTCCTTTCTTATTATACCCGTGGAGCTCTGTAAAAGTTTTGAACCAAGCCTCTTCTCCCCAGGCTTGTTGTATTTTTTTAAATCGTCTTGAGCAATAGTTCTCCAGGCTTTCTAAAGATTTCTTTTCGGGACATTGTTGCTTCACTCGTTTTCAGTCCAGTTGTTGTACCTGACCAATTTCAGAGGAATGTTATTTATTTACCTATTTTCTGTTAATTGCCTTACCACTGACCTATTAAAATAGTACTTTTGCAACAAAAAGGTGATTCTCAAAGGGGTATTAGCTGAAAACTTGGCATTGTAGCAGCAGATGAACAGTATCTGAATATCATTCCTTAAAAAAAAGGTAAAAATCCAGGAAAGACTTGAGACAAGATTTCAGGAATACATCCGGTGTCCCATCAGAAATGGTCTCAGTGAAGGGTGGCTGTCAAGAAGCCATTCATAATGAAGGGAAAGAGGGAGAAAAGGGTGAGGTATCCCAAATTATACAAGAACTGGGCTGGCATTCATGCCCATATGTAAACTTCTGAGCACATCTGTGGGCATCAGTTTAGAATAGACATAAAACAGTGAGTTTCTACAGCAATCTGTAACACACGGAGAAGGCTCCGTCATGGTTTTGGGCTGCATTTCAGCCACTGGTGTTTGGGCTCTTGTCCAGATTGATGTGACTGATGTCAGTACCTCTTTTGATTCACCGTAAAACACCATCTGGAAAGCACCTGGTTGGGAACGGCTTAATTTTTCAGCATGGCAAAAATCCCAAACACAGTGCCAATGCAATAAAAGCATAACCTTGTAACCATAACCATAACTTGTGTCATTTTATTTCAATGATAAAAGCTGATTAAAAAACAAAACAAAAACAAACTAGATTCAACAAAAGGTCTTGTGGGAAGATTAATAACAATATATTTTATTCATAAACTGGAAAAGAGGGATAAATGAGCAGCGTAGTAGCAACCCATGAATTTGAGGATGCAGATTGGTTTCAGTGTGACAAACAAACAGCAGCTTCCACAGTGACTTCCTTCTATCACTTTGGTGCTGACAAGCAATTTTCATTTTGAATATATCTGTGAAAATCAATGAATCAATGACCAAATAATTAAAACAACCCTTTAATACAAAGACAGGCAACCTTTCACAGCCTGTTACAAAAACCTAGAAGTATGCTGTGGAAAATCTTGTTTAGGAAAACCCCTCCAGTCACTCTTTGGTGACCTCTGGTTTCAGTGACGACAAAGACCACTTAGCAGTAAAAAGGCGCAGCAGCCCTAACCGCTTCCTTCAGACTGCAAAAACATTAATCTCTGAGGAAAAAAACCCCACTCAACCCTACTTCCTTGTACAACTTTCTGAAATTGCAAATAGGTTTGATGGTTCAGTGCAATGCGTCCACTGAAGAACCACATAAACAGCACAGCTGTGTTGGTATGCTGAATCAATGTGAATACATGTATTAAAATTGATCATCAAATCATGCTTTATTTTATAATGTTTACTAATTGACTAATAACTGCTTTGTATATTAGCCAATTAGTATCTATGAACATTACACAGATAGTTTAATAAAGCCACAACTGTCATTTATGAATCCATATGAGAATAAATAATTTGTAATGCATATATAAGCATTATTATGATGACTAGTATGACGCTAAACCTTATGTTAATAACATAACACCTTTTTTGTGTTTGTGAGATGTCAGGAATGATCATTGATCAGTAAAAGCATGAATGTACTACAAAATATCCATAGTTACAACACCATGGTATATACAACATATGCCATTTAAACAATCTTTAATTGCACAAACTAATGAAAATATAATTATTAGTGATATTAATTATCTGTATCTTTAATCAAACATTACAGATATTAAATGACATTTTCCAAAATAGGGTTTTACAAAAGTGTTGCAATGAAGTGAAAGATTCAAAAGGCGACTTAAATATGTTAATCCTAATAAAAGCATATTTACTCTATATCGGAAACCTGAAACGATGCAAGTGTGATGAATTACACTCATAAATCATGCCTGATTTTGACTAAACTATCTACACAGGCACATCTTCAACCAATATCAGTCCCGCATTGCTAAATTATTAAGTTATAAGTTAAGTTATGTGGGTAAGTGATCGAGTTAGCACAGCTGAAAACTGTCATGTTAAGTAACGACGTCATTATAGCTTCAAAATATTCCTTAAAAATAAAAGAAAGAACTTTCTTCTAAAACTTGTCTGGTTATGTTTGTTCTAAGTGATGATGTCATACATACAGCAGTGTGTAACTACTTCCCTTCACAAACCAGCATATTGGTGCACAAACAGTGAAGCTGTCAGCTGAGGATCTGTGAGGTGTTTGTTTAGCTCAAACTACAGTTTTTGGTTCACTCATCTTCTCGCTCAGTTCTGGTCTCCTACTTCTCTTTCTGTTCTTTTTGTTTCAGTTTCTCTTCGACTGTGAAGGGAATATTTCATAAGGTTGTTCTTTTTACACTATAAGGAAACTTCAAACTTGCAGCAGTGAGAGTTATGTACACACTGGCAAATGTTTCTGCTGAAGTGCTTAAAAAAATGACATGACGAGTTTTACTTTGTCTAATGATGCTTTTCCAGACGAGACTTAGTACTCAAGATCCTTTGAGAGCTGCTGACACATTTAGTGAGTCTGATGTTACCAGGCAATCATTTTCTGTAAACATGGCTCACTTTCCCTCTAAGTCTCACACTGAGTCTTTGTCCCTGTTAGGGTGCTTTGGGCAGAGTGGGTGGTGCTGTTTCCTTTTCTCTCCATTTTGTGGTCTCTTGTCGCCCCCTAGCAGCTGCTGTTCGTTATTACAGCGGTGGATGAGCACAGGGTTTTTGTGTTCAGACGTCTTCTGTAACAGCAGCCTCTGCAGCATCTGTTTGTCCGACCGCTCCCGTCTGAAGTCATCCTCATATATCTTAAGCTGATGAGAAAAACATACGAGATTCCAGTGACAAACACATCTTTAAAACATTCAGGTCGAAGCTGAAAGGGGAGCAGCTGTGGATTAATCATATATGCCTACTACAATATGTTTAAATATATTACACCAATAAAAACATGGCATTGAAGTCTCTAGTTTGACACTATAAACCAAAAGAAATAACCAGTCACTGCATGAATTTTCTATTGCTTTACATTTATTTTGCAAGGTTTGGATCAAGATCAGACAGCAGGCAGGTTTCATAATCTTTGCTTAAGGGATTTAAATATGAATGTGGGTGTGTTCGCCTGTGTGAGTGTGTGCTCTTGTGCGTAGACAAAAACACTACCTGTTCTTGCAGTAGTGCCACCTGTTGGCGCATCTCCTCTCTCTTCTTCCTCAGCCTTCGGTTCTCCTGCAGCGTGTGCTTGTGGTCGTTGTGCTCTGTCTGATATTCTGCCTCATATATCTCAGTCTGCTGACACAAGACAAAGACATGGCAGCGAGCCAGCGTTAAAGCCGTATCTTGCAATCTGCGGACGCTTATTAGTATGAATGTCTGCACGGCACAGAGCCACCACTTGGTGGTGCAGTTCACCGCTTCATTGAAGTCTCTTTCAGCATTAAGCAAATCTTTCCCTGGCAACAGCGAGTCGACATCAATTCTGCTCTCCTCTCATTAGAAAGAGACACATTTCTGGAAGCTGTGCAGAAGAGAGCAGCCCACCTGACATCTTAGTGCCTCCAGCTGCTCTTTTAAATCCTGCACTTCTTGCTTGGAGTTTTCCAGCGCTCCCAGTGGGGAACTGCTGGCCTGGCCTTTTCGGTGATACTCAGCCTCTGGGCTGGTAGAAGCTGGGAAAAAGGAGGGTGAAGGGTTTTGTGCAGAGCCGCAAGACAGGTCAGGATGACTTCCGGGGCCCAGAGCTGGACCTCGCATCACAGTAGTAAAGCTTCCCTTTGATGGAAAAAAAAGACAAAGAGATGAGCAACACTGTGATCATACAACTGAAAAAAAAAGAAAAGAAAATGCACAATGTGATCAGGTACAGGTGAGACCCTCTGACAGGAGCAATACCGGTTTGGCAGGTGTGAAGTCTCTCCCTGGGTGGTGCAACCTGCTCTCCAGCAGCCTGATATATTCTTGCAGCTCTTGGTTCTTCTTCAGCTCCTGCATCAATGCTTGCTCATAGTACTCCTTTGCACTCTGCAATCCCAAATATAGCAATAAATATCACACATGCAAACCACATCTGTTATCGATGGCTATTTAAAACAGCCGCAAGATAACTGTTTAGGAATCCCCTCGTCTGCGACACCCACTTCTCAGTATATAAGCAAATGCCCGGAATAAATCGTGCGGTGGCGTGTTAGCGCTTTAAATATTGTTGCATTTACCTGCTGATGTTCAACTTTGAGGAGCAGTCTGTTGTTAAGCTGTTTGATTGCGCTGTTCTCCAGCTCCAAAGCCTCCAGCCTGTGCTGTAGACGCAGCGTGGCACTGCGGTACACCTGGTCCCAGTCCTCGTTCAGCTTCATCAGCTGTGACACATCATCATCACACAACAGTCATTACTGCCAAGGCCTCCACTGCAGTAATCAATAGCATCGTTCATTTAATCTTTACTGCCGTCACTCTGTCTGTCGTCACAACAATGCTGGCATCACAAACTGAAGCTGGGCACATTCTTAATCTAAATGCATTAGAGTTACCCCCCCGGTTTCCTTTTTTATTAAGAAGCAACTAATTAAAATCAGGAAGCCCAGGTTGTATAATAGTGAAAAATTGAACTCAAATGATGGTTCTTCACAGCTTTGCAGCAATTTTCACACAACACCCACAGTTCTCCTCTGGTTTTCAGAGAGAACTAAATGTAATTGCCAACATCAGCAATAAAATGCGGGCCGGCGGAGGATATGTGCTGGTTTTAATGCGATGCTGTACCTCCTTGTTGACTCTGCGGAGCTCAGTGTTCTTGTTGAGCAGCAGCAGCTTTTCCTGGTCAGTCGAGGTGACTGTCAGACTCTCTGTGATCAGAGTCACCTGCTCCTCTGTGGACAGTAGCCTGTCAGCCACGGGACTCTCCTCCTGCACCCTGCACACCGACACACAGATGCTGTTTACACATGCATACATACCAGAGGAGGATATGGAGTTTGCCTTAAATAAAATCACGATGAAGAACATCAGAAAAGGATTTCCATTAATAAGCCAACACATGTACACTTAAAAAAAAGTCAAGGTACTTTTGAACGCCCACTCCCGTAGAGTGCACTTACAGTGAATCGAATAGGAGCCATTATGCACACCCACGCACACACACACACACACACACAAATGCATAGTCACATTATGTATTCAAAATACTCACACACACACACACACACACACACACACAGCGATGTTCTTCTCAGTGTCTCTCCTGGCATATCAAAGTTTGTTTACTATCCGATGTATCTGCGCATTGATAGCCTATGGAAACAACGTGGGTGATGATCCCTGGAAAATGCACTTTTCTATTGAACTGCATGCAGGAACGAAAAATATTTGCAAGGTCTAATTAGTCAAACTAGCTTCCTTTCTACCAGCTCTGATAAGAGCTCTACTTAAAAACAAACAGCTAAGGGAGAGGCAGTCGAAAGGGGGAGAAGAAGCCCGAGGGTGGGGAGGTGGGGTATCTGCTCACAGAGGAACACACAAAACAGTGAACGCAGGCCGCAGGGCTTCTTAACACAAAAATACTGCCGCAACCTCACAGAGCTAAGTACTACAAAGAATAACAATTTGTGATCATACCTCATTCCCCTTAAGGCTAAACTCCTCCGCAAACACATGCTTTCATCCACTTATATTCAGTGTCCTGCTATGTGAAAATCTGTGTTACACAATTTCAGAAAGCAGCAAGGCAATAGCCACAAATAGGAACATGGAAGTCTAATCATGAGCAAAATGGCACAATGGGTTAACTTTTGAAGCTATTACTATTATTACTATTGCTAGCAAGACTCTTTTTATATATAAATGTGATGTAATCTGTTAAAAATAAATAAATCTAACCATACATCCATTTTCTTCCATTATCCATTTCAGGGTCGCTGAAGCTAGTGCTGTGCAATACTGCACACATGGTATCAATCTGATACCAAGTAAATACAGGGTCAGTGTTGCTGATACAGTACTGATACCTGTGAAGACGGCGTATGCAGGAGAGAGCAGTGTATGTTAGTTCTCTTCTCGTGTCTAGTCTGTTCCTTGGTTTCGTCTCTGCCTTGTCATCAGTGTCTCTTGTTTTAGTCTGTCTAGTCTCCGAGTTTTGTTATCCTTTATCTCCCTGGTCATGTCCCCGTGTTTGTCTGATTTCCCTCTACTTTCATGTTTATTCATCTGTGGTCCAGTCCTATGTGAACTTCATGTGTCTCGGTCTTGATCGAGTGTGCTGTTTCCTGTTTTACTTTGATAGCCTCCTGTGTACCCCAGGTGTGTCCATTCTTGCTTCTGCTGTGCATCTATTGTCTCCCTTTGTTCTTTGTCGTGTTCTCCCTCATGATGTATGAGTTTACATCCATGCGTACATCCCTACAGTAGTTTAGTTAGTTGTTGTTCTCTGTTGCTTTTTAAGTGTTGAGTAAAGCTGTGATTTTTACTATACTTTTGTCTTCCTAGTTCTGTGTTTGGGTGACAGAAACTGGGATTTTTGGAGATTTTGGTGATCTGGAATGCAAATGTACCTTTCTCTAAAGCACTTTGGGTTGGCTTCTCTTGTTTAAATCTGTAAATCTGCTATAGGCTATAAATAACATATGTTATGTTTGTGGCATATTTCTTTTAATTTCCAAAAAATGATACCGATATTATTGATATCTGGTTTGATCTGCCCACGTCTAGCTGAAGCCTATCTCAGCTGTCACAGGTTGAGAGGGCGTAGTCAGGGCTGATAGAGATAGGACAGTGGGAATCCCCCCAAACTTGGCTACCAGGAAGTCAAAGTACATGTAAAAAGGCCCCAGCTACCAGATTCGAACCCTACTTGGACCTACTTTGCGCTAACCTTTATTTAAATAGATAACTTTGCTGTCAGGTAAATCAGTTTCTCTAATGGGACTATACATTCTGTGTCCTCTCGTGATTATAGGAACAGTATTAAGGGAAGTTGTTTTTTTTAAATTTTCATTCTATGTCCAGTGTGACTAATTTTGGGCACCAGCAACATTTTAGTTTAGCTTAACAACGACAAAACAAACCTCAAAAGTTCCTCCAAATACACCAGTGCCCTGTATAACCTCTCTTAGTAACCAAAGTTCATTTAAAAACTATGCTTTTCTAAGAACTGCTGAAAGCCCTGGATAACAAAATAAATGTTGTTAACAAAGCTCAGAACAGTGACTTTTTCCTTGTTCTCTGAAAAGGTGATATTTTGAAAAAACCTTGAGGAAATTCTGCAAAAGTTCCTTTGGTACGTTTAAAATGCTCAAAGCCTGTTCTGAGATTTGAAACGGTTATTATACAAAAAGCAAGTGTATCCATGGTTAAAACTGCTTGTCTAATTTTACACTGTGCCATCTGTCTTATTTCTGGGCTCAACGAGAGCGCAAAGGGCTTTAGCACAGACTGTTTATGGTCACTAATAGGGAAATCAACTACAATGAACCCTCTGCTCTGCAGTTTGGGAGGTGCAGTATGAGGGCAGAAGCTGTAAAGAAACACAATGAAATGAAACGGAGCCTAACTTTAGTGGCCAGTACGGCATTAAATACAAATGCACCCATGCCCAAAACCCTGTCTTGGCAAGCTAACGCTGTGTATTCAGCCATCCCACTGGGGCAACTATGCTCCATGTCTCCCTGATACAGAGCTTTTTCTCTTCCAGCTTTGACAGCCGATACACACTCCGTGACCCAGTTTCACTAAGTTTTCAATCATATGCCATCTCGGAAGGACACCAAAATGCTACTGCCTTCTGCGGCAATATGGTAATTTACTGTCATGGCATATAATAAAGAGGTAGACAGAAAAAAATCTTTCCTTCTTGCTGGTAACCCTGACAAATATCACTCTACTTGTGCGTGGGGTGGCCACAGTTAAAGCCCCACAGGAGGAGGCGGACGAGGCTGTTTTAAGACTCATCATATGGGTAAATACTGTGGTAAAGTGTACCCACCCCCCATTGAGAAGAAAGAATATTAGTCACACACATATGTTTTATATGTACCATAAAATAAGCGTAAGAAACATAAAAGACACTTAAATGATACTTTTTTAAAGTTTGATTTCTTGACATCAAGCAAGAAATGACATTTTGGTGGTATTTCTATTTAAACCAAGTCTTGCGAAACAGTGAACTGAAGCCTACGTTTTTTTGGTGATCTCATGGGAAACTCCGCAGTTACTCTTTATTCCTCCTCTCGCTGAGGGGAACTTCCTCGTAAAACTACACAAATATCTTTACAAACATGTCACTTAAAAGGACTTTATCTACAATGGGACTTTGAGTCTTTTTAAAGCATTTCTAAAATGGAAGAGCTTACAGGCACTGATGTGACGACTGTTAAAATGACACCTAAATATTTATTGTATACCTCGGGCTCTGAAACTATGTGCTTTTTTAGGTGGACAGAAACTCAGCACCCCTTGTACACTATAGGTAGCCATCTATGCAATCCTGACTACATAAATCTTACCATGAGTGGATTTGAGGCTGTGATTGACACGATTTACCGCATATTTTCCTGTTTTTGTTTCTATTTCATACGTAGAAATACACACACACGCACTCACACACACTTACACACTCACCATAACTCTTCTTCAGCTGATTTGGGTTCCTGTTGGCTCTGAGGAAGGCTGCTGTCACTCTTAGGTGAAGCATCTTTCTGTCCTCCTGTTGGTTCTCCTTCTGCTGCTGAAGATGATAACGAGGAGGAAGATGACAAAGACAGCAGATCTCCATCCATTATAAATCGAATATGTAAATCGTCATGAAGTCCTCAAACTAGTTGTTCTTCATACAGCCTCCCCGGCGCGTGTGGTGGAAAGTAAATACTGTCGTCTAGTATTGATACGTAGTGAAAAGAGGAAGTAGCCGAGACCATGAGCCACATGATGCAACGAATAGGAAGTGACAAGCTGTTCCAGCTCTTTGCTGAGGAGGGTCTGTCCCATTGTACTTTAGCTGTTGAAAGCATTGTAACCCCCCCACACATGTGACCACACATTATTCAAATGTTTTCTCAGTTGGCCTTTTTGGTTTAGATCATTTGGAGAATTTGGGAAACTCCAGTTAGTGTCAATTGTGTGAGTCTGTGCATGTGGGTCTGTGCTGGGGACTGCGTGCCCGTTAGCTGAGCTGTTTCTGAATAAGCAATTCAGAAAAGAGTTAATAGGTGAGGAGCTGAATAGATATGCATAATTTATGCATGATTATGTATTGTAGGACATGTAATTGATAATAATGGTAATGCATACATTTATTCATAACGCATAATGACAGAGTCAGGCTGATTGCATTCACCAGTCTGCTCATTACTGGGACTGAGGGAAATTGGCTGCAACAGGTTAATTAGTAAATCACAAGTTCATCCAAGGGACAATCAAGTAAATTAAAGGATTTTTGTTAATTATGTTCCTCTTAGTCAGGCTAAGCTGTCTTTTATTAACACTAAGGAAATTAATTTGACAACCTAGTTTGCTACACGCTGTTTCCCATCGTGTCCGAGAGATTCGAGGCCAGTCGTGGTAAAAAAATGAATTCCTGAGAAACATTTTACGTACATACCAAACTGCAAATATAGTATTTTAGCATTTTAAGCATTCAAAGGTCAATGGAAATAAATCTCCTGATCTTTTACCATGTAACTCATTAACTGATGACTAGTTCCCAACTTCCTTTTTCCTTGTGACCAATAAATATTTTGTAACCACAAGAACAGTAGTGGCTCAAAGAGAGGCAGTTTCAGACTGTTTGTGTGACATTTTGGTCAAAGGCAATAAATCTCAGCAGCAACTTTTTGGCTAGAATGGGTCCCCCAAACATTTCATACACACACACACACACACACACACACACACACACACACACACACACACACACACACACACACACACACACACACACACACACACACACACCGTGGTTCAGTATGAAAACTGTAAACTACTCTTTAAGATAATTTGGATACATTTAGAGTCACTCAGTGCTTGTTTAGAGCTAGATATAGATATAGATATATATACACATACAACACATGCCAGATCTTTGCCAGCTTGCTCGAGGATTCTGACTGTAGCGTCTGACCCATTCGTACACAGATTGCCTTCCTGTCCACACGGCAAGTTATTTCCTTGTAAAGCATGAATTTATAGGTGATGGTTAGGGTCTGGGCACCTGATAACTCTTTAATGTTTTTAATACCTTTTCAAATGTCAATTTCCGGTCTCATTGTACTCATTTCAAAAAACAAAAAAAAGTTTAACACAGGACCCAACCACTTTGCGTCACCAGTAGTTATTTTGGCCATTGTCACTCGAATGTTGTGGCTGTAGACTGCTGATAGCCGTTTCCATGGTGAATACCCCATAACTTCTGTGGCATTTTTTATTGTTGCACTTAAAAAAAATACCAAAACCAGGAAACAGGAAATAACACTTCATATCTCACAAGTTACTGTTCAACATTTTACTGTTACAAATATCTGTCTTTGTATATGTCGCAGTAAGTAATTCTGTTAAGCTGACTTTACGTTTAGTGACTATGCTGACATGAACCTAAACTATCAGTAGCTGACATCAGCTTTAAAGAAGGTGCATTTTGATTTATTGTTTCATTCCTAAACCTTTTAAACTACTTGTCTTAGTGATACTTTGGTTTTAGTCATTACACGTGTAAGTCAACCTAAGTATGGACCTGAATACTTAATTGTAGCTACAGAAGCATGAAAACCTGCAGAGCATTGTTCAGATAGACCTGGAGATGGACAGCAGCACAGATGGGAAAAGATTTTGAGCCAAACGACTCCTCTAAAGCCGTCATTTAAATACAAACTTTGACAGGATGGACTCTGGTCCCGCTCGTTTAAATTGTGGAGTAATCCCATCATGTTGCTCAAAGCATCATTGTGCAGGCTTACATGACCACTAGTTGGGCCCATAGATTTCTTTACATGTGTAGATTGCACAAAGTGAAATAAATAAAATAAAAGTCTACCAACATAAATGGTACTACAGCTATACTGCTATGACCAAAATGATTATCTGTCATGATTAATCACACATATGTATACATATATACAGACATTTGGAGGTAAAGACCCTACAATTATAGAAGGAAACGGCAACAATCACACAACTTGCTAAGCAAGCCCTTGGAGACAGCAGAAAGGAAAAACTCCCTTTTAACAGGAACTTATTATTAAAAAGGAAAGTTTTAAGCCTAATCCTGAGAGTACAGAGTGTCAGTCTCCAGAATCCAAACTGGGAGCTTGTTATTCTCTTCTGTAGCAGCCCGTGAATTCTTAGAAGGTAACAAAAGCCCCTGCAAACAGCTTTTGGGTGGTTTATAGTATAAGCAGCCCTTTTAGCATTTGATGTGTTACCCTGATATAAAAGGGGGAGAGCAAGAAAATATGTCAATGGTGCCCAGTAGCTCTGACTTGCTCCAGTGATTCCATTCACATGTCTGTGCCATCTATCATGAACTCCAGTCAGAGTATTGCTGTGCCAAGCAGAGGTTTCGCTGGGAGGCCAAATGAGGGAGAAGCGGTGCAGTGCCGTTTATTGACCCACGCCACTATCAAAGCCAAGGACAAATGGGCTGCTACTCACGATGGGATTGATTTTTAGTCTAACAAGAGATCGTAGAGAGGAACAGAGAGTGTCCCACAGAGTGAGGACGACCGAGGGGTGGATAGTTCTCCTGCTATGCGGCGGCCTCTATATGCATGTATGTGTGGACTGAATTCTTTATAACCTGTAGAAAAAAAATCTGGGTCTAAAAATGGGCTGGAACAAATTGGGCTCTTTAGCAATATGTCTCTCTAAAATATCCACTTTATAACCATAACAATTGCTTCACCTGTTTAATCACTCATTTAGTCTCCAACTATCAAAATAAATGAGCTCTGATGTATATGTCTCAGCAGCATGACTCTGGGGAGTGGAAGGGCTAAAAGTCCAGGAGAACTTCTGCTTAAATGTGGCAATTTGGTGTTGTCACAGTTCAATAGAAGGGGGAATGACACGTTGGGACGACGTCCCTCAGGTTGCCTGTTATTTATTTATTTTTCTTGGTTTTGTGTTGGAGGTGGGTGGAGCGGTATCGGAGAGTCCAGGGAGAAGAGAGACCTGACATCACTTCTGTGATTGCTATGGCAGGGTTCCCTCTTTAGTTCCCTCCTCACTATTTTCTACAGTATTTTATTTACATATTTTTTAATTACTAAGCTCCTTTGTGTTGTTCTTTATCTATTTTTTTCCAATTTATTGAGCTCCCCTCTTGTCTGCATTTTTTCTTACCTTATTTAAATATTTGTTTTGTTATATAGTATTTTAATTACTGAGCAAACTGTCAAGGTTGTGTTATCTTGATATCTTGTTTGCTGTTAAAGAAATGTCCAAACATTGAAAAAAAAATCAAGTATGTCTTATCTCATCTTGCCAAGCGCGAGGTCTGCTTAGTATGTGGTTCCGCTTTGCTTTGCTTTATTTTAACTTTGTTTCTTGTATAAATTTTTCCTTAACTTACCTTATCAAAGCACTCACGACACTACTTCCCGCCTCTTTATATGTTTTTCACAGTAATATTATTTTTAATTAATTCAATTTGAATTCAATTTAAGATTATCTGTGTGGTATTCATTATTTGGCTAAACTATGAGCCAGTTCCAGTTCAACCTGGAAGACTGGATTCACTCACACTGGTGCGCACTCATTAAATGAACCAAAACAATGATTAATGTATAGTTTGAGCGACTGGCTTTGTGATGCAACCATAAGGTAACTCTTAAATATTGAGAGTGAATTCTTTACAGAGCCACAAAAAACAGTTTTATCTAACAAAGTTACTTCATATGCGCGACACAATGTCACATTAATTTCATTTGCAACACAGAAAGCATTACCACTGATTAATGTGCTTCCCATTAAAACCGAAAGAAGCAACGACAGACAGGGATATGGCATAAATCATTTGGATTCATCAAAGAAAAAAACATGTTAGCATGCCGACTGAAACAGTTTAGGGTCATAATACAAATGGCTTTTTAATTAGGCATCAGATGCATCGAATGCTTAGCTTTTCCCTGTTCATTACGCAGACGTGAAAAGAAAACCTCACAAATGGGAAAGAAGCTGATGTTTAAAAGCTCCAGCCAAATTTTCCTCTGTTGTGATTTTCAAAAACTCTTCTCTAAGGGCAGGGTAACAATCTCCTGCAGAGGGTTGCATCAGCAAACACAAACAGGCGCCGTCATTCTGAACTGATATCGATCACACAGATTGATGCACCTTTCGTTAAACAGTAGCATAAACAGTCCGCACAGGCCTTTGAAGAGTTACAGACGTGAAAAAATAAAAAACGGCTGCTGGGTCAGAGACGAAAGAAATCAAGTGTTGTTGTTAAAGATAAAGCTTGAGGTTTGAGTCGGGTGGGCAGGACATCGCTCTCTGTCAGTCTAACAGCTGACAGAGAGAAATTGGCTCTTGTGTGTTTTGTGCTCTCTACATCGCAGAACAATGAAGGTTGAATTTAAAATTTTAAAGCACCAACGGTAACAGAAAAAAAGCTCTATTTTCACCTGTTTGACTCAAAGTTTGTGAGAATAAACTATAAAGGTGTCAATCTCCACAGCACAAACTGACAGGCTTCCTGTTGAGCCACACACAGAGCAGGAAAATTGGACAGTATTGAGAGGTGGACTATGAATGATTGCTTTTGGGTTTGTTTTTTTTTCCATGTGATTCATGGCAAAAAGCCGAATGACACCATTCTCCTCCTGCAAAGCCTTCGAGTTGTTTGTTTTCTCTTGGGGATTTTCTCACTGCAGATCCAGAATACCCTCTGATGCAATTCGCAAAGCCCTGCTTGCTACAGAAAGGCCGGCACACCGAGTTCAGCAAAGTTTAAATGTGACACTTGCTATTAATTTGGCCAGTTAATCACAAATGCTCACTATTCTCCATTAACTAAGCTTTTAATGCCCCCATTAAGAATTAATGTCAGCCTATTTTGCACTTCAACATGGGTGAGCTCATTAGAGACAATCACTGAACATGGCTCTTCTCTGGCCGGCCATGACATAATACATTAAAGCCCTGGGTTCACAGTCTAGATTATAGTGTTGGGGAGTAAATCTAATCTGGTTCATTTAAGTCTGTAGCACAGGCAGGTCTATCATTACATCCCTGTGCAGTTTAGCCCTCGGTTTCAGCTTCCATCATGCTCTTTTCTTTCCTTTCATTTGTCCTCTCTCTGTCCTCTCTTTTCTTTTTCTCCTCCAGCACAACAGGGCACTTTACATATCTAGTCTAGACCAATTCCAGGTAGCCGTGACCCCTATTTATCAGCTGCAGGAATTATAACAGGTGTCAAAACGATAGGGCAGCGTGGAGTTCCTCGGCTGCTTACACTGTGAATCACAATCACAGCACGATCGGAGAATTACAGAGAAATGCTGCCTGGATCTCTTTTCGTTTAATTAGAAATACTTGGGAGCCGAAGTCGAGCTGCCTATCACGCCAACTTGTGACTGGAGAGGAAGGCGGCCCTCAGTCACAACATCCATCAGCTCTAGAAAGTGTCGAGTGTGTGCTTATAATAAATATTGTAAAGGTGAAAGGGTGTGCGTAGGTGTGAGGGCAGCAGAACTTTGCAATATCACAGCAGGCTGCTTCCAAAAGATTTCATTTTCCACATCTCCCAGCACCCTAATCTAGGCGCAGGGTAGAGCTGCAGAGCTGAATTGACCGAGAGAAAGAAGGATTATATGGAACATGCAAAGCGTTGGAGTACCTGAAAGGATGTCAGGGGAAAGAATCTAGCAGAAATAGACTTTTGTAAAGATGAATTGCTGCACCACGAGGTACATTTGGCCCATTTCACTCCACCGCGTTCTGCTATACTCTGCCATTGAGAAAGTATGGTGATAAAACACTCCAATCATGATCTCATGCAAATTTGAGCTTTAATTCTGTACTTCCCCTGTAATACTTGTACGGGGGGTGGGGGGTGTCAAAGAACACAGCTGATCTGACTCAGACAGTTTGAATCTAACACCAGGCGATAATAAGCCCGGCTGGGACAATCAGTCACTGTCACTCACATGCTTATAACTGGACCATAATGTGACCGAGCCAAGACAGTAAGTACTCTCATAACTCTACTGCTGTTGCTTCTGCTTAGCCAATCTCACAGCACTGTGAGGTGACTGTATATGACATTTCATACATCTTGGCCAGCCCCTTATTGTATTACAATTGCTTAGCTGTGTGAATGAGCATACAGAGCAGCACATACTTGCTGAGAAAACAGAAATTCTCATTATAGTTATTTCAAAACAGCATGTGGTCATTACGGGGCCGGAGAGAAGCAAATAGAAATTCCATGACCTGTGAAATATGTATTTATAAGCTACACCTTGATTATGCGAAAAGCTCTGTGTGTACGTGCGTGTTGGCTAACGGAAAATGAACTGAGGTGAAATGTGTGCTGAAGGGGGCGGGGAGGCAGAGAGTCTGTAGGCTCTGGATCGGCCTGACAGAATCAATGGGGTCAATTAACATAAGGAGAGTACAGAAAGCAAACACTATATCAGATCTATCTGCAATCCACTGCGTGTTTCTTCTTTGTGTGTATGTGTGTGTGTGTGTGCGTGCTCTGACAGGCACATCAGAATGCAGCAGCAGTCTGCATAACATATGCACTGGAGGAGAAAGTGAAAAAAGGTCATTTCCCCTTACTGGCTTAGAACAAGTCCGAGGTGAAATGTAAAAGATAAAAAAAAGAAAAAAAAGAAAGAAAGTATTTCTTAAACTCATAATGCTGAGCTTATGGAAAAAAGAAGAAGAGAGTTTTTTTCTTGTTGAAATACTTTATTATCTGCATCTTTATGTGGTGGACTGAAATCCAGATTGGTAGATGATAAAGAGATTAAGAAAAAACACATTACTTTATATAAGACTAAAAAATGTGAATAAAGCCCTGACTGTTCAGTGCTAATTTTACTTCATAATCATTCTTTAGTTTGACTTTCCTAGGAATTCTTGTTTGTTCCTGTTCCTCAGTAGCTCCATGTCAACGGACCATTCAACTACCAACCCTGCTTATCCCGCTCTTCATTCCCCATCCACTAACTGAACTCAAAGTGCCCGCCATGCTTTCTGCTGTACAAGCCTCCTTCAGCTCATCCTATCCTTCCTAGCCTCACTACCTCTACTAGCCCCAGCTCACCATGAGCTTCAAGCTAGCTTAATATTGTTGAAAGTTCTTCTAAAAGCAAGAAATTGTTGTATTTAGGCACTCTGTTTTAAACATGTGTCTTTGTCTAATCAGATACTTACTTTGGCGTTACCTCCGCCTCCAGTGACACTGTGAGCAATTTTGGAGTCATTTATGATTAGGATTCGTAAACAGAGAGGTTCTTATATTTTCTATACAACATGGCTTTTATACAACTTGCCTCCTTACCCATTCACACCAGCACTTTCTTTTTTATATGCGTTTCCTGTGTAAGTGCTTTCTATCTAACATTCACACGTTTGAACAACTTGGGGTTAGTATGCAGACTGGAGCACACGGGGACTGAACCACCAATGTCCCAATTAGTAGGTGAACTGCTCTACTGCCTGAGCCAAAGCCACCCTATATGCCCTGTAGCACGCACATTAAACAAATATATTAGGGCCACCTTCATTCAGTTGCGCAATGTTGCTAAAATTACAAACATCACTCTCAGAATGATGTTGAAAAACTAGTTCACGTGTTCTCGGCTCAACTATTGTAATTCATTATTATCAGGTTGCTCTAAAAGCTCGCTGAAAAGTCTTCAGTTGATCCAAAATGCTGCAGTATGAGTACAGACAGGGACTAGAAAGTCACTAGAGACTACATGCTTACTTATGGTTCCTACACAAGCCTCACGAACTACACAATCCTAGTTTGTTGTGCTGCACAAGTAACAACCATTAATTACATTTTTAAGGAGGTGAGGTCCTAGAGTGGCCTGATGTATTGGGTTAATTCCCCTTGCCTCTCAAAACCTGTACAAATTGTAGTCTCCAAAACTAAAATATCTGTGAGAACCCAAACAACCCTCGACTGTGATGATTAACTTTGACTTTCTGAAATCGGTAGGTTGTCCCCTTAAGGCCCGGCTGGACTGAACCAGTTCAATAAACCAAGATGTGTTAAATCGATAACAACCTTCAGCCAGTCATGTGGAAGAAACTGTAAAAGCAGCCATTTTGTGTATATCCATGGGTCTCATCGCATTAACACTTTTGAAGGTAACTTGGCGGAGAATGAGATAATGATACTCTGAGACAAATACCTGCTTTGGGCCCGTTATAGTAAATGGTGGCATTATGCTTCCCAGGTTCCAGACAGTTAGTTCTGCCTTTGCCTTCTTCTCATTTGCTCAAATCCAATGGCACTATTTATGCGGGGTGCTGGGAAATGATAAATAATAGGATGCTGCCTAATAAATATGAAATCCCTGGATCATTAGCTGGATTAGATTGAAGGGGAAAGTGCATAATCAGCCTATGGTTGCACTACAGGCGGGCAGTCATCGATATCATGGCATCAGCTCCCCCAAAGAGTCAGACAGAGATAGAGCGACAGTTAGAGACGGTTAGGGGTATAAGAGAGAGAAAGAAGGCTGTCTGAAAGGATTAATTCAGTAATAGAGAGCAGCTAGAAGCAATTACAGAATATGAGCATCTATTTAGTATTCAAATAGGCACTGTTATTACCATGGAAGAGCAGTTCTTTAGTCTTGGACCTTGAAGAACGCTGCAGGATGTGAAGTGGGGAATAGCTGGAGATTAAAAGATAAAAGTTCCCTGTCAGTAATACTACACAACAGCGAGAGGAGGTAAAACAGTGGAGATGAAGACATGATTTTGTGTTTTCAAATATACTGTGCTGACATCACTTTACACCCAGCGCTGCTTTTGACTTTTAGCCTCCAACTAAGGCTCAGAGATGGTGGAGAAGTGGTTCCATAGAATCCTGCAGCGGGCCATCCCTCCAGCCCGCTGACAGGCCAGTCGATGTGTTTAATCAACCAAAGACACGCTGTAGCGAAACAGGCCCTGCATCAAAGAAGTGCTGACACATTAATTCACCTCTCCTCCAGACATAACAGCACACTGTATCTGCTCTGCCTGAACTGGGGCAGCTGAGTGCACGCTCACATTTACAGTCATTATTACAGAGATGGAAAAATAACCTGAAAGGCAAAAATAATACTGAACAGGAAGCGAGGGTGCTCACCAACAGAAGATCAATACGATATTCAAGTACTGCTGTGTTTTAACATCACATAGAGATGAACTCACTCCATCCGTTTTGTACCAAAAGTGCAATTGTTGCACTACAACTGACTGTGTTGTTTAGAAATGATCTTTATTTGCATTTTTTCCCCCCAAGATCTAGTCATGAAATTCATACTGTTTTCAGTATCTTCTTTAGTTTCACGTCTTTCATTATAAATACAAAGTGGGACTATAAATAAATACAAAACTACTGCCCCCAATTTGCATTTTTTTTTAAAACTTTTTACAAACACAGTGTTGCTGAGCACAGAATAAACAAGAGTCTTCTGGATAAATACACAACACAAGCACCTGTTTGCTGTTGTCTGCATTTCCTCATTAATACTGCAGAATCTCAAGGGGGCGTGCTGGGGAATTTCCATATTTGTAGAAGCTTAAGACCGTTAGCAGAAACACCACAGCGTTCTGTCATGCCGAGTTGTGTTTGTGCCATGATGTGCGCAGTTCAGCAGCTCCAGTTGTGTTTTATTTACCTTCACGTTAGATTAGCAAAGGTGGGTTGCTGGATTTATGTCAGCAGGGATGGGTGTCATCAAAGTGATGCTTTGCATGCTGTCAAAACTAAGCTCCTAAGTAAAGCACTGGTGTGTTGCTGATTTCTGTTGAGATTTTTGACATTTACTTGATATTTCTTTAGTCATTCAGTCATCGCATATTACAGAAACTACACAAAACAATGAGCTCCATAGCTAAAGCAATGCTTATATTCATGTCTGACTTGGAATCTTATCACTGAAGGTACCCTACCTTTCAAGCAGGCAAAGGAAATAAAATCAACAAACAGATAAGAAACCATATTTTCACATGTTTTTGGTAGTGTTTGCCCTTTGTGCCTTTCTGTCTGTAAACTCAATAGCTTGAGAAGTTTTGAATCAGATTGTGATCAAACTGTGTAGGGCTGTAGGGTGGGTTCGTGTTAACAGTCCATTAAGATTTGGCTCATTTCCACCAGAGTCTTCAAGGTCAGCGTAATGATTTATTGGTCGAAAATGGACAAAAAGCCTTATAACACAGAAACAATGATGCTTACAAGTGTGGTGTGTATTGTCAACATAGAGAAGGTACTAGTGCTGGGCGATATGACGATATATATCGTGTGGACGATAGAAAAGCGTCTATTGTGCCATTTGTCTTCTATCGTTTCTATCGTTTCTAACCCTAATTTTATAAATTATTATATAAAATATATCATTAACCCTTTATAACCGGTCGGAGCAGGCACACTCCGTTTTCCCTAACTATTTTTAAATCCCTGTAGAGCTGGAACCACGTGAGGTAGCGCAATAATTTTTTTTGCATATGAAACCGGAGGAGTTGTACTTACATCTTATTCCATTAGCTTGCCCTAGGTCACTGTTTTCTTCCACATATGCAAAAATTGCATAAAAAGCACTTCCAGCAACAAAAACATAATATTCCAGACTTGCAGCAACAAAAACATAATATTCCATTAACACGCTTTGCCGATCCGATCAGCTGTTCATAACACTTCCTACCTTGGAATATAAGTCAGCGTGAACTATCGCATGTCCGCCATTACCTGTCCGAAACCGGAAGTGACGTCATTTTTGCGGAAAATGTAGTTTTTTAGCTTTAAATTCTATGTTGGTTTTTTAAAAGTCGTGTTTGAGTTTATGCTCTTCTGTACCGTTTCTGGGATGCTTAGAAGTCAAATTACACTGTTGGAAATAGTTTATTTTGATGCACATGCTGTGTTTTTGCAAATTTGCATTTATTTATTTTCATTTTTCCTGTAGTATATAAAAATTTGTGTAGCTCAAAAATACAACTATGAAGACAGTCAAAATAAATTTCTTGTGGTTGGAAACTATTTTGTGCAACTTTTTTGTATTTACAGTTTTGAGGGATAAGCCTCTTAAATTTCTCTAACTAGAAATATATGTAAAAAAAAAAAAGATTTTCAATTTTTTTGTAGTTTATTGCACTTTTTTTGCAATTTATGTAGTTACTATGGACTGAATGCATACATATTATTAAAATTTGGGATATAACGGTTGTACTGATGTATAGCAACTTGAAATGCTCCCACAAATGGCACTACAGCATGTAAAATGTAAAGATACGCTTTGGCGGACTTGGTTCTATGGTTGGTCTTAAAGGGTTAAATAGCCTGTGCAAATATATTAGTGTTGTCTTCTCACTATACATACTCTTAACTTTATGCAAGAGAAAATAAAGTATAAAAAAATGATATTTGCAAAGAAACTCCGTCTTGTGGTTTTGCGACATGGTGCTGCTTTACGTGCACCCGGATTTGCAACATGTTTTACGGTAACTCAAAACAAAGACTGCACCCTCTCCACTCGCTGTTTACAGACTGCATACTTTCCAGATGACCACAGGTCAGGTGGTATATCGTGATATATATCGTTATCGTGATATAAAATAATTCATATCGTGATAAATATTTTTTCTATATCGCCCAGCACTAGAAGGTACCGTATACAGATTTTAAATATCATGTCACATTTGACCTCTGACCTCTTTTTCAAGGTCAATAGATTGATCTTAATAATAATGTTTTATAGAGCTATTTAAAATTATGCTTTTTACTGCCATTGTTAGTAATGACAGCAAATAGGCAGCACATAGGGGACATTATATGTGGATTCCAAATATCACATTACTTTGAACCTCTGACCTCTGACCCTAACCCTACATGGTCAAATATGGTCAAATAGCCTTTCTCTTTGAAAATGCCTAAAATTTACTGCCTTTGTTTGTTTTGGCAACATTTAAGAAATGATGTTGGTATATGTAGATTTTAAATATCACACTATACTTCATATCTACATTTAACAGCTTTTACTTTCTTTTAAGTTGACCCCAAAGGACTTTTAGGACTTTTTACAGTAACATGTTAAAATCGTTTAAATGATAGCAATATGACAATTTCAACACACGTACAATCTCCCTGAATAAGTCATATTTTTTCTGAATATAAAAATAAACGTGTACAATAATATTCTTTTATATACTTAAACACTGCCCAGAGAGTGAGCTACCTTGGTGGAGGTTTGTGGCCTCAAAGTGTTTTTGCCAAAAATATTGGTGTGTCACTCGGATATTACTCTCAGCTTAAATCCCACTCAAAGTCCTATAAAAATAAATGTTAAGCTGCAATAAAAATAGATATCTGGAGCTGTTAAATGAGCTCTAACAGTTAAAAATATGATCAGAGAATTACTACAATTAATTAAGCTGACATCAGAAGAATATCTTGAACTACAGTTCACCAACTTTTTAGCAGTGTATGGAATATATAGCAAAAAAGCTTGATAGGCTGCAATGCTGACTGTGAAGTTCCTCTCATCTGCTAATACCCATTTACATTTGGAAGCCCTTCACCAAATCATAAAGTTGACGTATTACTCCTCAATGCACAGGCTCCATTTCACTTCCACTGTCTCCTTCTGGGATTGTAAAAATGAGCAATAGGCAGTGTCATTCATGGGACAGTGACTTTTCCCAAGCAGCTTTCTTTAAGTAATAAAAGTCTTGAAATCTCTGAAGTAAATCTGCACTTACACCCTCATACAACCCCTTTAAGCCTTAGCTCAGGTCTAATTCACTTTACAGTAAGGTTATCATTCATCACATGAAAAGTGCTCACCTGCCATCAGGACTAACCTGGGGTGTAAGTATTTCACTAAAGGACACGCGTGTCAGAGGGCCGGGGATCAAACTGCCAACAGCGTGACTAGCATGAAATCCACTCTACCACATGAGCCACAGATGTCACGTTGTGTAAAATGATGTACAAGTATGAGCGACCAGATGTCCCCCTTTAAATGATGGCTGTACAGCATTTTTACGCCTTGTCCTGCGGTCCCCGTCTCTGCAGGACATGCACTTTCCTAAGTCTGGCTTTTAATCATTGCATGTGAAGGGAAGACTTTACAGTCAAATGAAGGTTAGCCTGTCTCGCGTTATGGCCATCAGTGAATGTTACACATTAACAGAAAGTCATAAGCTTAAGTAAATAGATAAATATGATGGAAACTACCACAAAGAAAATGAAGCAGCCAGTATAATGTGAGAAACAGAGTTTTTGTCTTTTTTGCTAGAGTCACTTTTCAACTTCGCTGAGGGGTAAAATATAATGCGAAGCAACACAGTATGTGTCATAATTGGCTAAAATTGTCAAGTATGACTCAAAATAATAGGTATACCAATTTTTGGATGCATCCCTGCTGAAACCCAAAGACTGTTACTAGATGCAACAGCAGGTGAAATAACAGTGAGATAACAGATAACAGGACGCCATAAAGACTCGCATGAGACCATATTTAAAAACTTTTATTCTTATTGTGTTTACTTAGCAAAAGAGTTGGAAAAGTTACATTCAAATACAATACATCTGACTACTTCCCAGCATTGTATCCCACATTTAGTTTGTTGGGATGTGGTGGCCCAACAAACTAAGGCTTTACAGATCTAAGGCTTTACCTATCACAAGGTTTATTTCAGGTAAAACTCTGAATGCCATCACAGGAAATTGGTTCTCTCTAAAGCATTCCTTCTCTTGATCCTGTGACACAAGCCTTCTTTCATATCTGCATTTCACACAAGCCTTTATTTTTTGTTTCATATACTCAAAGAGAGTTCAACAAATGCAGTAGATTTCTTTGAGGATATGTCCTGTAAGATTACATTTCCTCTTACATCATCCTTTTCCATCTGGTCTCTACCCTCCTCACAAAAAAGAAAAAAAATGAGATGATGGAGCCCTCTAGGTTTCCTTACGCATTTCACTGCCCCTCTGCCTCAGCCCGGCGTCGTTAGCTCACTGCAGGCCTAATTGGGCTGCGTCTAATAACAGCAGTCCCCAGGGTGTGCTCTAATGAACAGAGAATATAATTAATGCCACGGTGACGGATATTGGCTCTTGGCCCTCAGGCAGGACCTGCTCAGCATTCAACTTCTTCACCAACTTGTCTCTCTCAGTCTCGCCATTCAGTCCACTGAGTCACATCCACCAGAGCCTAAGTGTGTATTCACCCAGGTTTCACCGAAAGGGCTCCGCTCCAGAGTGATCACTGTTCTGAAAAAGCTACAGATGCATTAACTTCCATTTCCATATTAAACCCATTGTAAACAGCTTTTCGATTTGCAGGGCTTACTGTGAATTTTAAACATGTTTGTGTGTGCGTGCGATAAGCCGAGGGTGAATGCGCGATTGCGTTTGTGGGTGCCGGTGCTGTGTCAGCGCCGTGTGTCAATGGAGCGTCCAGGTGAATCCAACAACAAAAAAAAAAAGAGTGAACAGCCAGCTGCTCTGCCAGTCACTGAGCACGCCTACGGGCATCCATCTAGCTGCCCGCGACTCTGTCACGCCTCACAGGAAGACGCTGATTGATTCACCCTCGATCCTGCCCTTTCTCCTCTCTTGCGACGTCTCTCGTCTTTGCCCGCCCTCCTCCATCTGTCTACCATCTGCTCCATCCTTCTAAGTCTTTTCTCCCATATGTACAGTTTAATTTCACTCTTCCTGCATAGCCTCTTCACTTACATGGTCACACATGTTTGGGCTACATGATTTTACTTTTGGGTGGAGGGGCTCAGGAGGAACACTTGAAAGTAAAGTAGGGTTGAAAAAGCAAATTCTTTACGGCACAATATCACCCCTTGGTGGTAGCTCGCCGCAACTACACCAACACAGGTACGAGTACTTCCACTGGCCAGGCATTTGTCCAGAGTAAGCTGTTTAATGAGCCTCCGGCAAGGAACTAAATGAGATGAGAGCCGAGGTATTAGGTGGAAGGAGAAGGAGATAGAGGGAGAAAAAAAAAGGTTGGCAGGATTGAGAGCTGCAGTAAGTGGGGGTAAAAAAAAAATGATAACAAGGTGTCACTTCAGTTGGCTTGGTGTTAAGCTAGGCTAGTAAGTAAGGCTTTGGCAGGGTTAAAGCAATATGTGCACACTGAGAGTCACCACACTAATGACCATGCCAGAAACTGACGGACAAATGACTGCACAGATCCGTGTATGACTGTTTCTAGGTGACTGCATACCTTTTTTTTTTTTTAACGTGTGTGTTTAGGTCATGTTTGTTTGTCTGCAGTTGCTTTTGCTCTGCTTCTCCTTGACTGACAGGTCATTAATGCACATGGAAGCCCACATATCTATCAGGCTGACAGAGTAAAACCAAACCATTATGTTAAAACCATTAGCAGGAGGCAGAATTCATGACACGCATGGTTTCCACGCCAGATGACTAAAATAGCTATAAATGGATTAAATTAAATATGCACACATCCTGACTGACACAGACAAAAAATGCTCTTACATTTATGGTTTCAGCGCTGTAATACTGTGGGATGATAATAACGTCTTTGTTTTAATAAAAAATGAAGATTTCCTCTCCCTGTTGCGCACTATCGTGGGTATTTGTGTGTGCACCGGCGCTGAGTAGGACAATTATGCTATAAAAGCGCTCATTCGACATCTTAACATCACAGTGCATTGCACTCCATTGCACTGACCTTGGCTGTAATTGCAGCAGGACCTTTTCTTTTATGCATTGGTCACCAGGATAGAGAAATTAAATGTCAACCAAGCCTGAGGGAGGAAGAAGCAAGGTATTGCACTGTATCGGATTGGAAGCCATCCAAAATGTCCGACATTCAGTCCCACTGTTCTCTCTGCTTCCCCCAAGAGAGCTCCAGTCTTGTACACGTACACACACACACACACACACCATCTAGTACTTGGAAAGATGTCAGAAACAATAAAACCGTACACTGAAATAGATACTAATGGAATTCTATGAGAGTCTATTTAACTGAGTACACACATCTATTCATTCAAGCAGACAAGCACAGAACTGCAAGACAACTGCATAAACAAAGTACACTCTACACACACACACAGCCACACAAACACCTGTCCCTAAACGATATAGAAGACAGAGGGATGGAGAGTATTCACATTTGGAGGGGAAATAGAGCATGTGGTGACAGCAGAGTGGTGGGAGCGTCCAGAGGGAGTCGGTGATGTGCAGCTGAGAGGAACCGCTTTGAGTCAAGGTTTCTCGGAGTCACAGGGGGAGGAGCACAACACCAGGCTTTTAAAAATATTTTTTTACGATTCAAAAAGTGTCCACTTACTTTTTTTCCCCTTTTGACTACACACCATCGTCACACTCCTGCACTCCAGCGTTTAGGGACCCGAAATGGAGTAAAATATGATTCTTTCCTTAGATTAAGCACATTTCGAATATGCCAGCATACACTTAACTCTCATTTAGATAATGCAAAACAGAGTCATTTATTTTATATTACCATCCTCTCTGTGTCTATTTGTCATGCCACATGCAGAACATCGCAAATTTTTTGTCTTTAATCTTGTTCTACTTCATTCTTTTCCCAGTCCCATTTGGGATCAACATTAAAAAAAACAGGCACTATTTGATATTCACTGGAAACTGATCACTCTTAGACTGCTCTTCAGGAAGTGGTGCAGCTGAAAGCTCCAGACCCCACGGTGGCCGTAGGATGGTGAGGTGGTGGGTAGAAGAATATCTGAGAGGATAAATGGGTAGACATTCAGCAGTTCAGCAAGGTACTGCGAAGCGAGGTTGTGGATTGCCTTAAAGGTGAGGAGCAGAATCTTGAAATCAACACGATATTTAACTAGAAGCTAATGGAGCTTCTGAAGGATGGGTGTGATGTAGCTAAAGCAGAAAAAGAATGGCAGTACTGTTAGGTGAGAGAGATGGACCTAGTGATGTTACTGATATATACTGATAATAGTTCTCTTTGCAAAAACACTATTTAATAGCATAGCTTTTTAGATTTAGCTCAAAAGTAATTTATTTAAAAAATGTATTTAAAGTAAGAGGACATTGGATAAATGAATGAAACAAAATGTAATCTTGGCTTGGTAAAAACTTTAAAAAGATCACTGTAAACGATGTACAATATGCTCTTTTGCTATCATCACTACTTGGCAAAACACCATATGAGACTCAGTGGTTAGAAAGGCTCTTTCAAGGCTCCTCATCACATGTAAATGTCAAAATCCTGGGTATTATTCACAGACTGGTATTATATTATGAGTCATCATCCATATCTGAAGTGGGGAACTGAGTTTGCCCTTAATTTCCCACCAGACCTCTGAAGAAACTCCCACTTTTAACCAAAGTTAATTCCATTGAACATGGCACTAGTTCATATTTCCACCATGCAAAGGCAGCAAACATTCATAATACCCCAGTGCAAACTTCCAGTCCCTCATATAAGATCACCAGCTGGATGAACACGCTGAAACGGAACAAACAGAAGCAGCCTTTTCATGAACGTCTTTAACAAAAACTGTCTGAACATACTGTTCTCGTGACAGTTTGACACCTTGTCCTGCTGGGTGAGTCAGGTGCGCTTTTTAAATAAGCTGCGATTAGTATGCCATCGCTATTAAACATTCTGGGCACACGGTGTAGCAGCGGAGTATTTTGTTTGTGCGATTTTCCTTTTAACTTGAAATGTACTCCAAAATATTCAATTCCAGAGTGAAACTCAAGTCAGTTTGGCACACTTCGATGGCCCCAGCTTGTAATCACTTTATATTCAAAAGGTGTATGAAGGCAGGGAATATCTTTCACCAAAATCACCCCTTACTTTAACCCTCTCTAGCAGAGCATATTATGTGCAATTTACTATTTAGGACAGGAAATAAAAGTGATATGCATGAGTACTGCAAGCGTATGGCTAAGCGTAACTTGTGAAAGGTCTGTAATATATAAACATATTTTTCCACATGTGTATGCAGCTGTAATGCGGTCGTCTCATGGGCCTGAATGAACATTTTCCAACAGATATACAGTAATGTAAACAACAAGGTTTTCACAGGACTCTGCAAATCTGTGAAAAATAAAGTACACCCTATGATTGGATGTGGAACCGCCTTAAGCAGCAATAACTTGAACTAATTATTGTCTGTGTAACTTTGTCTCTCACATCAGAGACACTGTCCCAATCTTTTTAAGATCACCTCACATTTGACTCCAGAACAGTCTGGCTCACAGAGGAATTGATGGCTGACTCAGTGCCTGCAAGATGCTCAGGTTCCTGTGGCTGCAAAGCAAGCTCAAATCATCACCCCTCCACTAAATATGCTTGACAGCTGGTAAGAGGCGTTTGTGCTGATAAGCCGTGGTTAGGTCTTGCCAGATGTGGGACTGTGCATTATTGTCCAACATGTCCACTTCAGTCTGTCCAAAGGCCAATGTGGCAGAAGTTCTATGGTTTGTTTCAGAGCAAGTTTGCAAACCTAAGCAGAGCTGCCATTTTTTTCCCTCTTGTCATCCCTTTAGACATACTCGTTCATTCTTTTTGTAATTCTATTGTCATAAGCTTTAAAATTTAACGTGTTAACTGAGGCCTGTGAAGCTGGCACAGTCTGACCTTGGGGTGAATTTGCTGGGATGTCCACTCCTAGGAAGTTTGCAGCACAGTGTTAAGACACACCTGAATGCTCCAGACAAGCAAACTGCCAAAACCTCTGCGTTTATACAGGTACTTGGTGATGATCAATTAATGAAGCACATTTCCCATTTCTTATGGAATTAATGAATGCATAGTCATTCGAAAACTTCCTGTAAAAGTTTTGCAAATTTATACATCTATGTAATTTCAATTTTCTGTGTTCAGACATTTAGTAAGTAAATGTGATACACATGCAACAATATGAATGGAAACTGCATTTTTAATCAGCTTGCCACATTTATCAAACCCAATTTACTATTAAAAAGCCAGATTGCACATTTAAACTCTACCAAACACAAGTAATCCTTTACACTGTATCAATCAGCAAAACTGTGTTTTAACGTTTGATAAACTGCTGCTCTTACATTACATTAAACATAAATATGTAGCATTTTTGCTAATGTAATCCGCTTGTTTTGGGCTCTAATAACATGTCAGATTCATTTAAGGTCAGGTTTATACGTTCAGAAGTAGATGTACTGCATGCTACATGCTCTCTGGACAGTGGAGCACTAAGGGATACTCACTTTTGGTAGATAAAGTACTCCAATGAGTTTTTCCTAGATAATGCGATAACATAACAAGTAACTTTTAAGTGGAAGCGATTTTGTAATGCAATTTAAAAGTCATGTTCAATGGAAAACAGTTTTATATAGTCATTTAATTCTAATTACAGGGCCTTGAAAAAGTCCTGTGTCAGTATTTTTCTCCACTGTTCCCCGAGGTCAGGAGTGGGCAGGAGTGGCTGCCTTTCTTGGATGTGGTAGGCATTTCTCAGGCTCCTTCTCCAGAATTGAACCCTAAATCTGTGTTACCCACAATCACCATGGCATGCACAAGAAGTTCCATCGAAAGCTAATGGGGCGGACATTCGAATAAGATGTCCCTGGAGGGACTCCTCAGATAGGTTTTGGGTCATAGATACCTGCAGGACAGTCCTTATTTGCATGTTAGCTCCAGAATTGTTATCCAAATAACCAAGGAGTGATCAAAGGAACCATAACTGATTTAATGAGCCATTCGCAGCTTCACTGAGGCAGTTGCATGTACTTACACCAGCATGGATTAATCTGAGATAAGCATATACTACTGGCAGGATCAATTAGGAAACCTCTTGGCTATCTTGGTCTGGCTGGGGAAAAAACAGCTCAGGTTGTGGTTTCTCTCCAGATTTCCTCCCCAAAACATGCATGTGGGTTAAATAGCAATTGCAAAACGGGTTCCACAGGTTCAGATTCCCTGAATTGTGGAAGTATAGGGATGGGCTGATGGATAGATTCTCCATCCTGGATGGATTTAATTAGACTGTGAAGCCTTGTAGCAGTGTTTTTTTTTAGTAAAAGAAAAATGCAGCATTTTAAGACCTCCTTTTCAGTCTTTTTAGAGCTGGGGGACAAATGATGTTATCCAGTCTGTATTTATGTCCTAATGAAAATGTTCTTTTCCTCTTTCTTGTTGTGCATGCTGTTCTTTTTCAGATGTGCATGCAGCTAATGGAAGACAAACAACTTTTTTGATTAAGCTCAGTGACCTTTCATGCAAAATAACGGAAATGTGTGCTGCTTTAATGTGAACGACATTAATATTCCACATGTGTTATAGACACTGTGGAAACCCTGATTGTGAGTATAATTACGGTGATCATACCAGATTATAGTGTTTGCTGTGCTTGATTTCAGTTTGCATTAATTGCACCGCGGCAGCATATCAGACATACATATAAATCCTGAGTGTCTAAGTAGTTCAACCTAATATACATTTATAAACATGTACAAATTGAATATATGTATATAAGTTTATTATAATATGCTAATCTGGGGCCAGGGGTGAAGAATGACAGCTCGAGGGGAGTGGGGTATGGGTGGGTAAAAGGGTCGAGAGGTGGGCGAGTGGTGGGGAGATAAAAACAAAGACACATATTGCTGCACATACCAGTCCTGAGTGGGTGCCGTGACACTGGAGAACTACAGTCTTCAGAACAAGAATGAACACAAAATTAGCACATATTATCACAATCCTTCCCTGTTTTCAATGTTTTATGACTTCTGCCTGAATCACCCTCTTTTCTCATTTAGGTCTTATTACTCAAATCCAGTGTCACTGCAAGTCTTTGCTTCCACAGTGAACTGTGGGGCCACATCTGCAAGTCTGCCCAATTTGTTTTTCTATTCAGGCTGATAAGAGCTACATAGAATTAGTCGTTTGACAAATACAAAAAAAAAAACTACATGCAACGAATTCCATATACATAACATTTATTAAAGGGGGAGCAACCCAGCGAGGAATTAGAGGATTACAGGAGAGAGACTGAGGACGCTGCTCTGCTCTGAGGTGAGTCACAGCGACTTATTGAGTAACTGACAATCCCGACTCTGCTGATAAACGATGAATACCTGAAAACAAGACTGGATTACGGGTGAGGAGATGTGGAGCGTGTGTGGCCATGCGCATCCAGGTGTGAACAGCTAAGTGCAGCTAGGTACAGCTGTCTCAGAAATGGAGGGAGGAATTAAGGACTATTCAGACTCATTGTCCCCAGCTTCCCTATGACTACTGCAAAAGTTCTGCTAGAAAACCAGCTCCCAAGACAAACTCACTTTCCGGCATCTTATCCGACTTACCACCAGATGGACCACCGCTATCAGTTCACGGCTCAGCTCCTCTATTTGAGTATCTATATATGAGATTATCTACCACTGTTGCTAGTCCATCCTTATGCTTACTTGAACAGAGGATTAGTTATGGACTAACTGTGATTAGCACCGAAGCCCACGATTAAAGAAATCCACACATACCGAGGTTTTGCACCTGTTACCTACACGAGTCCCCCAGCACTACAACAATGTTCCCAGATGAGGAGCCTTCCAGCACCCCTCCCAAGGACTCCAAGAAGTCCACATATATTTACTGCTTTTATTTACAACCTAATCACAAACGACAATTAGAGCTGGTGCCTGACCTGAAGCTGCAGGGAACGGTTCACGGAGGAGGATATTATTATTACATGTAATTAAATGCTTGTGTGATATATTAGTTAAAAAAATATTACCCTGACCTTCCCATGTGAATATAATACCCCATATCTCTCTAACAGTAGCTACTCCTCTACTATGGCCAAATTTTATTCAATCAGAAAAAATTATTATGGCTTCACATCGAGGCTTATGTTTAGGAATAATCCCCGACACATAAATAATATTGTTTATGGCCATATTTGAAATGCTTTGTCTCACTACTTACTCATTTTCATTGCAATCAATATCCATTTCTTGAGTAAAATGCTAGTTAGAACTAAAGTCTGTCTAAGCCCTATATATATGTATATATGGAAGCATAGAGTTTTGAGGTCCTGGGTTCCTGTGAAACACAGACCCTCTCCTGAAAGCCTTGTGAGTGGGGAGGCAGAATGAAGGTGGTAACAACCTCCTGCTCCCGCTGCCTGGCAACGCCTCTTCACTGGAGGACGAAAAGTGCTTCATTGTTTTTCTGCCATTCACAGCAGCTGTCTCAAGGTCCCTGTGTCTACAGGAGAA
The DNA here is from genome assembly GCF_036321145.2 of Pelmatolapia mariae. Taxonomy (NCBI): domain Eukaryota; kingdom Metazoa; phylum Chordata; class Actinopteri; order Cichliformes; family Cichlidae; genus Pelmatolapia; species Pelmatolapia mariae. The sequence goes on along the minus strand of NC_086228.1, from coordinate 6,205,282 downwards.
GAGGACTCCTTACTTTTTTCTGTTTTTCTATTTGTGCATCTGTGCTTGTGTCAATCTGTGTCTGAGGACGAGTCCAAGAAGCCAAGTGCTGAATAAAACAAAGACAGCGGACCCCAGTGGGTAAAGGGTGATGTAAGGTCTCAATTAAAGCGTGCCACGGTTCCCCTGCTCACTTTGGTCTTCTGCCTCTCTGGGAATTTCTTTTTTAGATTTCGAGACATATGTTTCAATCATTAAGGCAGAGAAAGGCAGGGAAAAGTAGAAAAAGGATAGAAAGGCACAATGGAGGAGGGGATGAAGACCCAGCCCAGTGAGGACAGAAAAAGCCCGTCGCTGTCACAATTTAAGTATCCAGTCACGCAATGCTACCTCGCTCACGCTGCTGCTTAGCTCCAACTTGGCTGCAGATCAATAAAATGCCACCTATCACCAGAAGCGTGGTTTCTCATACTAACCTCGAGGACAACATGCCGCGTCTTTAGCTCAACCACCCGCCGTATTTACACACACACTCTCTCAAACTTCCTTTCCCTCCCAAAGGCATTAAAGGTTTTTAACCAATGTTCTCCTCCTCTTCTTACACAGCAAGGCCTTCGCTGAGGAAAGCTTCCCTTTCCTCACAATAATGAATGTTCTATGAAATCAGAGGGAGGGTTATTCTGTTTGATAATAAATACCAAGCATACACACCAAGGAATAAAGATGCATAGTGGCGAGTTTGCACACAATCCGACAGAGGCAAAGCAGTGAAGTGAGGGCAGACTCTTCTGTACTTTAAACCAATTGCACCAACAGCTTCAGAGCAGATAAAATGAGATCTGGGGAAAAGAAATAAAAACACAACTCCATTTTTAAACCTTTAATATAAGTGCCCGAGTCTTCCTTTGACTCTCAAGGCCTGTAAATTGGGGAGATGGAGAGAATGCGCCTTATCTTCTTTCAGCGCCCTGTCACTCTTTTGTGCTCGTTTCGGTTGGCCTCAGAAAGAAACTCTTGTCTCTGATAATGGCGCTCAGTGTCAGACTCTTTCACCTCCATTTAAAAGGAGCATTATTACTCATTCATGGTGGCTGGAAGAACTGGGAGATGTACAGCATATGCCATAGGTATCGTTCTGTGCAAGTGTAGTTACAGCAAACAATAAAGCTTGATGTATGCTCAAAATATTGCAAGACAACAAACTCGAGTTAGCATGTTTATGATGAATTTTGGCTCAATAAAGCAAGGGTGCAATAGCCAAATGAATATTTTTTTTTAACTTGCTAGTTAAATAGCCACTTATAGCTCATGCTGTAAACACCGTTAGGCTGATTTATGTGGAGCTGCTTTATCAGAGCACAACAGGCCAACCAAGCACAATGGCAAAGATGGTGGGAATTAATATTTCCACGCCCCGTGCAAGTTGCTCTGAATTAGACTACTTGTAACACAGTGAAGATGTGATCTGTCTACTCTTATTGCACAGTTTCCTTCTCCTCAGATTTTTTTTTAATGAAAAGTAATTAATTGCAACACATCTAAGCTGATTTTTCAAACAAGCGTAAACTCAGATCTAGAAATCAGGCTCTCGTCTGTAATCCAAACAAAACTGCAGGACCTGTAAATAGTTTCGGCACATTGTGTAATGATTAAAGGTCACTGTTTTCGCTCTTGCAATTTCAGTTAATTGACTGCAGCTTTCCACCAGAATGGTTTAATTTGTGCTCTGAGAGCTAATTACAATATGGAGGGAAAAAATAGAAGAAAGAAAAACAAATACCCTAAAAGTGGTTGATAAAATTGATAGCCTTTCTTCCCTTATACTGATAGTATTTTTTTAAATAATGCCTTGTAGTGATCATTTGCCTTGGTTGACTAAAGTGTATCGCATAATTAAATCATGGTAAGGGCTTGTTAAATCTATAATATCAGTGAAATTGAGGGGTGATGTTAGCCTTAATCGACTTGCAGACTCGGATGATAAACAGTTTTAACAAATGACTGATGGCATGTCCTCGCTGCATTGGATATCTTAAATAAGAGGCACTTCTGCAGGAATCTCTTTATGGATTAGCATCTTTCCCACACACACGCTTTTGTACCTGGGGAGATGAAGATTAAAGCCAAATGAATCTCTTGGCAAAGAGTCAGAGGACCATTAAAACCTCCAGCAAAGTTCAAGTTCTTATAATGAACTAAACACTTTTTTTTGGCCTGCTTTATAATCACAGTTTATAAATGTGCCACAGGAAGCAATTACTCTGTGCAGCTAAAGCCTGATTTAGATGAGGAGATCACAGTGGGAAGTCTACTTTGGTTTGAAGCACTACAGCAATGATCTACTGGCATACTGTACACACCGAGGGAATATCTGGTCTTCTATTTCGACTAAGTAACATGCTGCTGTTTGTATGTTGTCAGGCAGAATTCAATTAAACGAACCACAGAAAAATGCTGTAAATATTTGAAGGGGAAAATGTAGTGAGCTCAAAGAATTGTTTAAAAAAGTTAAAATGTTTCATTATTCCTACTTATTACCTCTGAAGAAAGAAAGCACTTTAAAGCCTTGATAGCTTTGACAAAACCCCCATCTAACCTTTTTAAATATTCCCTTTTTAGTCTGCAGACCAGACAACAAACCTGAACACAGACAAATGATGGATAATGCCTCCATCCCATAATGAAACATAAAAGCTTTTCACTGATTTATGGGTGCAGTTAAAGGGAAAGCAACTTTTTAGGCTGCCATCAGAAAGTAATGTTCTGAATAATGATATATGCTGCTGGCTTTAAGCACACGTTCTGCTACATCTGAATCAGATAAATTGAGAATGAAATTACAAAAGACCATCAAGGAGTTGGTGCCTCGGGCGTGTAAGTTAATCATCACAAACTGCTCATCAAACAGCGTGTTGTTGCTGTGTGGGTCATCGCTGCAGCTGGGATCATAGAAAAAGAAGCCGGAGCAGAAATGTTGTTGGTTTTAGTTGACCAAAAGAAATTATGAATCAAATGCTTGCATCATGAATTCATTGTAAGAGAAGGGGCTACATGCAACTACTCTATATAGACAAAAGTATTGGGCCACACCTCTTTATCTTTGAGGTCACAGGTGTATAAAATCAAGCAGCTACCATGCAGTTCACAAACATTTGTGAAAGAATGGGTCATTCTAAAGAGCTACTGTAATAGGACGCAACTTCCTGTGACACGTCTTCACTCCTACACTATATTGCCAAAAGTATTCACGCACCCTTCCAAATCATCTAAGACAGGTGTTCCAATCACTCCCACGGCCACAGGTGTATAAAATCAAGGTCCAGGTGACTGCTTGTGTTTTTCCATAAAGTTTCCACCTCTGTGCGGAGCCACTCCATTCAGCGTTCTGTCCACACCTGTCAGCAATTAGGCTGCCTGTATTTAAGACCAGCGATCTCATCACCAGACCTATAGCTAACCTGTGTTAGGCCACCAAAGCTCTCACAGTTATTAGTCTCACTTACCTTGTTTTTTTTTCTTTTTCCAGTAACCCACCCAGTCATCTTGTTTACCTACTAACAATACTCATCTTTATTCGGATGCTGGTCTTCTCAGGAGCTTCACTGTAACAGTCCATGCTCTACTCCTCTCTTCGTTCCATCTGCCTGCCTCCCTGCCATAGTTCATAGTTCATTCTCTACGTCTGGCTCACAGTTCATGTTTGAATTATAGTTCAAGATTTTCATAGTTCACAGTTTATGCTCCATGTTTGTTCACAGTTCAAGTTTGCCATATCACAGTCTGTAAGTAAAACACAGTTATCACATCTAACGGTGCCTCTGTCCGTGTCCTCGTTTGGGTTCATTCTCCTGGCCCTGACAAACAGATGCTGAAGCACATAGTATGCAGAGGTTACCAACTTTCTACAGAGTTAATCGCTGCAGCCCTCCAAACTTCATGTGGCCTTCAGCTCAAGGACCGTGCACTTCATTAAATGGGTTTCCATGGGCTAGTAGCTGTTGTCGGTTTTAGCAATATTGGTTTATCTTAACTGGCACCCTGTTATATCCATAATCTAATAATCAGGCCCCATCTTATCTTAAAAACCTTCTAATAACATATCACCCCAATAGAGTACTTTATTCTATTCAGACTTACAAAGTCAAGAATTATAAGAAGAGGTTGACTGACATATTGTTCGTATATCAAACGATGCCTGACTTTAAAGCAGCTGGCTTGACTCCCAGGGTGTGGATACAAAAATAAAAGTAACAGTAAGTTAAAAAAAAAAATTAGATCAATAGAAAAAAAATTGAGACGGTTCACAAACACAGCACAAAAACGTTGAACAAAAGACCACGGAAGTTGAATAAAACATAAGATAACACAATAGCGGTTGAACAAAAAAAATTTGTCACAAAACACAACAAATGAAATATGCTTAAAAGAAGCAGAGGGTTCATTAGTGTTGTGAGGGAGAAAAATATGCAGTAATGTGTGTTCTAATTGCATGATTCATATAATACTGTAGATACCACTAGTAGCCGGTTACTGTTAGCTTTTCACTTCCGCAGCTGTTCTGTTACATTACTGTCTGCCCAAAAACACTTCCATTTTATTTTGTTCAACCTTTGTGTTGTGTTGTATTATGATTTGTGTACTTCTGCAGCATTTTTCTATCTGCTGGGGTCTTAAGTTGCAGTGCAGTTGACTGCAAAGAGCCACCACAGTATGTCCTGGTTAAATAAATAAATAAACGTGAAAACAAAAAAATCATGACAGCCAGGTAATGGAGCGCGCGTGTGTGTGTGTGCGCGCGCATATATATATATATATATGTGTGCGCGCGCATATATATATATATATATATATATATATATATATATATATATATATATATATATCACATTTTATCCTGACTGTAAACATGCAAATGTTTAGTGACAAGATTTGCTGGTCTTTCAGGGATCTGTGGAATAACAGTTTTTCAAAAAACAAATACAAAAAAAAACAGACGTAACATTACAATAAGCTACCAGAAAAAACAGTAATACTGAAATCTGTGGAGAACATGCACACACACACGCACAAACACGGATTACACAAGAAGGACAAGGACAAGCAATAAAAACCAGCTCCTAAAAGCCTAGGAAAAGCCCATACACACATACAGTACAGGGATATGCATGCACCTGGCAATAGCAACATTTATCCTTCCACTTTTATACCTATTTATCCATTCAGGGTCACAGAAGTAGCAACATAAAGTCTGATCGCACCCATTAAGTCTCCATTAAAAATATGCCCAATAAATAATGTTGCTGATTTTCTTTCCTTTTTGCTTTTATTTGACTGCATCAAAATTGATTTGATTAATATTTTATTATGATCTAATAAAATTAGTCGATTTTCCTTCAGTTAAGCTGAACTGTTTATCACCAGTGCCCCCACTGATGTCCTGATACCAGTTTATATCAGACTGACAGCAAAGAAGAGTCTTTTCACAGCACAGCTTGTCACGGGTGGGGTGATGAGTGCCTTAGGTGACCATTCATCTTGGAAACTCTCTCATTGGGGCAGGTGACAAGTGGTTCAACAAGTGATGGAAAGCTTCTCTTCTTTGCGACCTCTCTTTTAAACTGCTGTACAAACAATGTCCTCCACGGCGGTGCTTGCTGACTGTATTAGGTCTGAATTAGCAGCTAGAGGGAAAATAGTGCAGGGGCTGGCATTTTTAAAACTGTTGGCTAAACTTGAACTTTCTTTATCCTAGTGTGCCTGGTTTTTTTCTTCTTCTCACATTACATAACCAGTTGCATGTGAGGTAGGTGGTTTCTCATACTATTCTTACTTACAATCGAAATTCCAGGGTCACAGACATATAATTTAAAAACTTTGGTCATTAAACGAATGTAAACAGTAGTGGTAAAAATAAGCAGGAAGTGTCAAATATTTTGGTGTTTTTCACAATGTAGTGCAGCCCAAGAATTCATTGATGGGGTGCAAGTGAAAACACAAGGACATTAAACTGTCTTTAGCCTGCCAGCTCCTGAGTACAAAGTCTCTGTAAAGTGCATCTGTGCCTTTTTGGGACTACACATATAATGGTTTGAGCAATTCAGTGCACCTTAATGTCACGTTTGTTGCCTCGGCAACCTCATCCCAGACAGCTACCCTGCTTAAAAACAAATAGTACTACCAATAGTGACAGCTGGTTTTAAAAAGATTAACCACTGTTGTGTGGTACATGTAAAAACGAGCAACAAACCAACAATATCTGCACCTGATTTTAGGTTTTACAAGTCATACAGTCCAAAATAAATTTTAAAATTGCACATTACAGCTTACAGTCATATGAAGAAGAAAGTTTTTATAGTACAACTAGTACCTTTACTGCTTCCATAGGATTTAAGAGGGTCCTTTCAGGCAATGCCAATCATATCCCAGGAGTCTGTGTTACAGTAATTTCACTTCAAGGCCAGACACTAAATTTTTCAGATACTCTACAGGCCTCACTCAACACGTTAAATGTTAAAGTTCATGACAGTTTGTGAGGGTGCTGGGGAGCATCTCCCTCACTAAGTGATGTACGCACTCACGATGTCTGATAGGAAGTTTTGATTTTGTCATGCTTTTGTTTTGAAGTCCATTAACCTCTCTCTCTCTCTCTCTCTCTCTTGAAGTCAACTTCCTGAAGGCCTGAGTCATGGAGTGCACACATGATTATGGCCTAATGATGTTCACCTGAAAGGAGTTCTCCAATCACCCACTGACCGTGGGTTGAACCATCTGATGAGAGCTGAGGAGGGGAGTGGGCTGAATTTTCAGTTTGATTTGATTCAGGTAGTTTGGATATTGTTTAGCTGGGGGGTGTTTTGTAATCAGATATTTGTGAGGTGTTTTAAATAGACCTTTTAAATTTTATTGGTGATGTCTTGATGCATGCTCAATCATCCAGGAAAGTAAATCTCCAAAAAGTTGATTCTGTTCATCTGGACGTAGCGTTTTGTGGGAGAAACGTTTCGTCACTCATCCAAGTGACTTCTTCGATCTCAGCTGACTGCAGGTTTCCCCAATCTTATAAACAGTACATTTGCATAATGACTGAAACCAGCCCACTGAAGGAACAATGGGCTGGGAGGTCAGTTCCTTCATCTTAATTATGCAAATTCTTGTGACCATTGATCAACAACCACTGACCAAAACCCACTGATCAAAACCCACTGATCAATGGCCATGGGTACCATTCACAGAGAGTTGGGGAATGGTTGCAATCACAGCATTGTAAGATGGTGACAGATGTACCCTTAGGCCCCCTCCTCGATTCAGAGATGGTCTTTCCCTTTTCACGTAAATGGCCTCCTTGACTCCGCGCTCAAACCAGCGTTCCTCCCTGTCCAAGATGTGTACATCCTCATCCTTGAAAGAGTGTCCACTGGCCTGTAGGTGTAAATAGACTGTGGAGTCCTGGCCTGACGAGGTAGCTCTTCTGTGTTGTGCCATCCTCTTTGCCAGAGGTTGTTTGGTTTCCCCGATGTATAAATCCTGGCAATCCTCCTGGCACTGAACAGTGTACACTATGTTACTCTGTTTGTGTCGGGGGACCCGATCCTTGGGGTGGACCAATTTTGGCGCAACGTGTTTTGGGGTTTAAAAGCCACAGAGACACGGTGTTTAGAAAAAATGCGTCTCAACTGCTCCGATACTCCTGACACATACGGGATCACTACAGGTTTTTGCTTAGGCAGCGGTTGTCCTTCTCTCCTGGATCGGCTGGAGCTTTCTTTTGGCGCCTTCCCAGCTATGACAAAAGTCCAGCTTGGATAACCACATTTACTCAGGGCCTTCTTGATGTGCTGTTCTTCTGCCTCCCTGGCCGCTGTATCAGTGGGTGTCAGGAGTGGAATGTGGCGGCGCTTCGTTAGTGGAGGTGGACCATATTAATAGCTGCAATATGGGTCCGAAATCACAAGCCAGAGCTCAGAAGATGGAGGTGGCAGAGGACTGCCTGGAGGAGGGCGCTGTAGGGGGAGTGCCCCTGATTTTGAAGCCTCGGGAGGAGCAGCTGCATCCCGAGACTACAGGTTTGGATTCTATTGCGGGGCTACTACAACAGTGTGTACGCTTCCAGTGGGACATGAGTGACAGGTGGGAGAAAGAATCAATAAAGCAAAATCAAAGATGGCGCCAGATGCAGACCCAAATGAATAACCTTCGAGATGAGTTGGAGCAGCAACAAAGTGCAGTGGGCCAGCCCCAGGAGCCGTCTCCGCCCCAGCAGCAATTGAGAGAGGAAATGGTGATCCCGCCGAGTGTTCCAAGAGACCAAGAAGGTCGGAGCTGGGGGAAAGCAGTGATACCAAAACTGGAGGTAGGCGATGACATCGAGCAGTACTTGATTACCTTTGAGAGGCTAGTGGTGGCGTATCAGTGGCCTGAAGTGGAGTGGGTGGTGAGGCTGGTTCCTTACCTGTCAGGAAGAGCTCAAGCAGCTTATGTGGCCATGGCAGCAGAGGACACTGGGGATTACCAAAAGGTTAAGGAAGCAATTTTTTCAAAGTATGATATTAATGAGGTATACCGACAGCGGTTCCGAGACCCTGACATCCGGCCTGGCGAAAGTCCAAAAGAGTTTTATAATCGTCTGAAAGACCTGTATGGCAAATGGATCCAACCAGAAAAGAAAAACCAAGGAGCAGGTTGGAGACACCATTATCCTTGAACAGTTTTATCGCTCATTGACTCCAGAACTCCAGGTGTGAGTGAAAGAAAGGGGTCCAAAGTCAGCGCAGGAAGCTGCTCAGCTGGTGGAAACGTTTCAAGCAGTGAGGCGAGGAGCTAGAAGCTTTCGGTTTGGGGCTTCGGCCAAATCTTTCACTTCACATGGTAAGTCATCTGGGGTTGGGGGTGGCCCTAAGGAGTTAGTCTTTGAAGTCGGGGGACAGGTTTGTAAAAACAAAGTTAACCACCAAACCTGTTTGTTTCTATTGTAAGGGGTGTAAGGCCTACCCAGTAACAGTAGTTTATCTAGAAGTTTCTGGCCAGAAGTACCTTATCTCAGTTGGGGAGGTGGAAAACTTGTCATATCCTGTAATTTTAGGTCAGGATGTGCCTATTCTGTAGAAGCAGGTACAAACTTGTAAACCTGTAAATATTGTCACAAGGTCACAGGGACAAAAGCAGCAGAAGGCGGAGAAACAATGCAATGGGCAGGTGTCAAAGGCTGAGAGTGGTGTAAGTGCAGTCCCAAAGCTAATTAGTGAGCACATGCATGAGACATTTTATTGGTGATGGTATGACCAGCATCTATTTAAGGAGGAGTTTGTTGAGAGGCTCGAGTAGTTATTTCTAGATGTGTTGCTGGTGAGCATGACAAAACGTCTGTACCAGAAAAAAGAAAGAATATATTCAAAGCTTCAAAAACAGTTGAAGGCTCGTGTGGTTGTTTTTTTTTTCCATTTGGTCCCCTTCACATTGCCTTGCTACCGCTACACGGTCCAATTAGAAAAAGGTTAAACAAGTATGACTTGTATAGAACTGTTGCCAGATTTGCATCAAAACAAAATCACAAGACTTTAGGAACAATGGACAGATGAGCTCAAAGCAGTAAAAACCAAATCAGCACAAACATCTCATACATCTGTCAAGCACTTGTTTTGCAGCCACAGGACATGGGCACTGATTTAAGAAAATTGTGCATGAACTAATTCCCACAAATCTCAATGAACAGAAGAAACATTGTAAAGAAAAGTGGGTCAAAATTCCTCCACAGTGATGTGAGAGACTAATAAAGTCAAACAGAAAATGACTTCTACTAGTTCCATACATCCATTGATCCCTCTTATCCAGTTCAAGGTTGTGCTGGAGCCTATCTAGGCTAACACAGAGACAGACAATCATTCACATCTACAGCCAATTTAGCATCACCACTTAATTAACCTAACATATCTTTGCTCTGTGGGAAGAAGCCAAAGTAGAGAGAGAGAAACAACCGAGCTCTGTCAAAATATCAAGACGGAAAGGCCCTAGACAACCCATGGATTTAAACTCAGGAAACTTCTTGCTGTGAGGCAATGGTGCTAACCGCCACACCACCGTGGTGACTTATTTAGCTATCAGTCACAATCACACTGGTTAAGTGTCTTGGCCAAGGATACTTTGGCATTCAAACTAGAGGAATCGAATTCCTTGGAATCATTAGTCCGCTTGCCTATTAAACCTTATCGGTTCTTGCACATGTGATACAATGAGCTGATTTCCGTTCGTGTGTTGGAGGAGGAAATATTAGAGTAGTTTACAGCATGGATATGGACATTACTTTTATTTTTGTTGCACAGAAGGACAAGAGCATAATGATAAAGTGCAAACTGTATCCAGAACAGAAACAACTGTAATATGCTGCTAACACAACTTCAACTCTTTGCAAGTATCAGCAGAGAGAGCATGATAATGGTAAGCTAGCCAAATACCCAGAGCGATGCTGAAGCTGAGGGAATACCAATCCCAGCCAAGGATTGGGGTCAAGTGAGCCGTCATTTGTGAGCTGCAGTGAAGCCAGCCGCCGCTGAACTTCATCAGGTAACAAACAGATAAGCAGTCAGGCCGCAGCCTTCGTTTCTACCTGCACATGTTTCTTGTGTTCATACCTAAATACTAAGAAAAAGATCACGTGTCCTCATCAGGACAGGGATTCGTGTTGGTGTGTGGGACTGTAGCCTCAGGTTTATATTGTTAATGGTAATTATGAGCTATTGTGTTTCAAATCATTTTACAGAATAAGATCAAAGTAATGTTATGAGTAGCATCATGAATTGTTTTCTCCTTGGCGTAATTAAGTAATGTACTGCATCACTTTTAATAAGTGTTCTGTGTAATATGTGTACCAGATTACTTTTTGTGAGTAATGAGCCAACACTGATCAAAACAAGGAGGGAAAACACCTCCAATATCCACAAACATTTGACGTCACAGCATGCAATTCATGCACAAATGTAATGTCTTTGATATGCTGCTTAGTGATGGTGATTACTTTATCACCATCAGAATCAGAATACTTTATTGACCCCTAGGGATCAATAAAGTATTCTGATTCTGATTCTTAGTGATGGTGATTACTCTCAAAGCAGAGCTAGCAAGAACCCAATGAGAATCAATAAGAGAACTGATAACAAATCAAACCTATAAGTGACATTGATAGTGGAATCAGAATCACTAGGTTCTTATCAATTCTCACCAGTTCCTATAAACATAACCCATTCAGTGTGCATGAGGTTCCAGATAAACTCATATCTCATCACTTCTTGATATCTACGTGTAATAAAATGAAACTCACAGTTTGCTCATTTCACTCTAAAACTGATTTTATGCCCGCTGAGGAACAGTTTCAGGACTGAGTTGGGCTTAAACACAATAATGCTTTAAAATATCTGCGTGTTTGCTATGTTTTTTTTCACTGTCCAATCCAGTGAACACTGTGCATTATATACACACACATTTCAGCTTTTCTTTTTTGTATTTCTTGCCAAGAGGGTACATTTAAGAATTGATTTGTACAACATAATTCAATCGAATGAAATCTAGTGGCCGCAAAAACAATGTCCCTTCATAGAGCATATGTTTTTTTCATTTAATTTGATACTGTTTCAGAGAGCTGTTAACAACTTACTATAGTTCCTAAACTGATTTTGTGTCATGTAGAGATTTCTTGCTCCACTGACAATTTTACTATTGCAAAACAGTCATTGGTATGCTACTCACCACTGATTCTTCCTTAAACTCCTGATGCTTGTATCCTCATGAAGTCACCCACCAACTGCCATCATTTGATATATAAGCTACAGTCACTGAGCCGCACTCACACTGAAGAAACGAGAAAACACCAAAATAACTGCAGGGTACGCCATCTACATTATTGTGTATATAAAAATAGACATTTTTATTGTGCATCAATGCAGTACTGTATTTTGCTTCCACATTTACCGAACAGATATTCTGGAGGGATTATAGATTGAATGTAGATTCATTATGTAAGTTCAAAGGAGTGAATCCGAGTTAAAATGTATGTGTTGTGTGTCTGTGTCTGCATACGGTATGTTGTATGCTGTGTTCCAGAAAGTGCTTGGGGCTTCTGGTAAAGAGATGACAGATGCTGAGAGTGCAGGAGTGAAGATAGACTGAGTCTCTCCAATGCTAAGTAATAAGACATGAGTTTGAATGTCTTTTTTTTAATTTCCTGTCACTGAGTCACTCTACATGTGGGAGATGTAGTCCCTGTGTTGGAGCTGTCCTCTACATTACCAAACACACCAGACTGAAGTTTGACCAAAGTGCAAGAAGAGGTGGTGGTGTCCTGTGTGGGGCTTTAGACGGTACTCCTGTTACATAGCAATTTGAGTCATGCACTGACTGGTTCAACACACAGCAGATACAACTTAAGGCTGAGTTTGGATTACTAAACCAAACTGTGTAGTGATTAACTTTTGCTTTTGTCTCAGTTTTTAACTTTTGGATTCAAAATGTTACATATATATAAAAAAAATACAATAAGTTATTTGATAACAATCTGTTTTTTGTTCTGATAATCAACAACCTCCACAGTTTCCCAGACTCCCCCAGTCAGGAGAACAGTTTGAAGAGTTGTGAAAAGTCTGCCACATTAGGTTTAGTTGATTTAAAAAAATATATCGGAGGTTTGCGAGTTTGTAGATGGATATGAGTTCAGTAAAGAAGATCTATAATCACTAATCTGCCTAGTTTCCTGGGTGTTTAGCTGCTAGTCTATTCTTTACATCACTTACCCTTTCCCAAGCTGTCAACCTGAGCGGTGACATCACTGCCCTAATCCAATCATCTTCTTTCCAGCGTTCTTCAAGCTAATCAGCCTCCACTCAGCATGCTTTCAATCTCACTGCTCTTCTGCCTTTTAGACCCTCATTGGTGCAACACAACTCCTCTCTGCCTCACCCTGGTTACTCAGAGCTCCATCTAATCCTCCATCTTCATCTTCACCAGCGTCTAAACTCCTAGGGGTCCTGTCCTAATCCCCATCACTGGCACCTGTAAAATTCCACAAACACCAATGAAGCTCCTCATAATTACATTTTTGAAAACAGTCCAAAAGTTGGGATTAAAGATGAACTGAAGTTGAGACAAGCCAACACTTTGGGGTACCAGTATTAGCATTAGTGAAATTACTTGATATTTTCCTGCTACTGTATATCTTCACAGGCTTCACAATGAAAAGTCAGGCTCCAGTCCCCGTGACCAAAGATGAATAGTGAACTAATGGTCTGTGGCATTTTCACTGTCAATCAAGCTAACTGAATCAATTTCCTATCCCTCCCATACCTCCCAAAATACGGTTAAATTTCAGCTAAATGTGTATTTTGCTCAAATTTAATCAAATACTGTGACCATATGTCTCAGCTGCAGGCATGTCAATTATGCTGATCTACAGATGCAAAGACAAAAATATCAAGGTGCATCTCCACTGACACTATTTACAAAAATCTGTGATGTCCCCTGCAGTTTTGTCACATCAGCCTCTGTACTGCTCCTTTATACTCTGTGTTCATGTACTGTATTTCCTCTATCACTGGAGAAGACTGATGAAATACGGTTCATATTAATAGACGATGTGGAGACCTTGCTCCGATATAATGGAATCTAACTAAACAGATCTTGGTGATGGACACAGAAGCTGTCTCCTTTTATACGCACAAAAAGAGCTGCCATTTCTTGCTGAGAACTACATTTTAGTTTATCCACCCACAAGACTTCTTTTAAGGCAACCTGACATGCAGCAAGTGGTATGTGGCATTTTCTTCCTGACTGTCAGAGAGAGGGGCAGGTTGAAGTGCACAATTAAAGCAGATCTGTTAGAAGAAAGGTACAACATTTGGAATCAAAATGAATTGTATTAAAATGTCAGAGAGAGAGAGAGCGAGAGAGAGAGGTAGCCCACTCACTGGCAGAGCTGGGAGAGGAGACCATCAATTTTCTGCATCCCATTAAGCAGGGCTTTAAATCCATCAGCACACTTGAATAAGCCGAGGTGCCTCTGAACACTTAATTGCTCCTTTTAGGCACTAAAGGAAATCCAATTATAAAAATTACACATACAGGTACAGTACATGTGCAGAAATGTACTGTACAGCTGTCATATTTTCAGCTGTTCTCCCCGAAATCCTGTGCACTGCGATCTGTAACGGCAGCCATCTCGCTAAGTGAATTCTATAAGAGATTCACATTTAGACTGTTTATCTATGCATATGAAACACCAGGAGTCAGCATATTAGCATAATGAACTACTTTGCATTTCAAATTCTATTTGAAATCTAAACATTTCATTTAAGCAAGACAGCCTAAGGCTATTGATCATAAGAATATAAAGAAAGCAATTTGGGCCATTGACAATATTTCTGTGTTCTGTTTTCAAGGTCGTTTAGCACTCTCCACAATGTTGTAAAACGATAAAAAAGCCTTACAATTTTATCACTGTGAATTCATGCAGCGCCACAGTGCTTGTGTGTTGGTTTTTTATTCTTGTTTTTCTTTTTTTCATGCACACTTACAGTTAGGCCTGAGCTAAGCAGAGCTTTCAGACCTTTCCAAGAGCATCCCATAGCTGCTGCCCCCGGCTACCACCTGTCCTCCATTATATATGTGCATAGAATGCACATGAAATACATGTATATATGTTGAACAGTCAAACAGCAAACAATTTACCACCAATATTTAGTTCTGACCAATGAATAATATTCTATTATTGGGACCTTGCAGTATCTCCAACAGGAACAGAGCCTTTCACACAGTGCACGCGGTGGTTTAAAGCAACAAGCTACAATCCTTTTAGGAGCTGTAAAAACAGCTGCCAACAAGCACTGATCAATTACAGGGAGCTTCAAAGAGAAGGTATTGAGTTATAGCAAACACTTAGACAATAACGTCAGGGCTAAAACATTTTAGTCCTTGCAAGAGCTGCAAGGACTACAACATGTTGGTTAATTCATCTTCAATTCATTCAATATAATTCCATGTAATTATCGAAAATATTTGGATCCATACATATGCATAATGCAATAGATGCATTCATATCTATATGAATCTGGATGGCTATTTCATATCCTCGTGGAAAGCCTCGTATGGTTCAAAAGGCCTGTCTGGGCATATGGTCTGTTTACTCTAAGAAGAAAAAAAGGTGTAAATTGCCTGTGCATAGTGATGTAATGCAATTACTCTGCTGGAGTACTTGATTCCTCTTGGGACAGATAAAACAGGACAAGCTCTTTTTGTCCACCAGCCTGCTTGGTTAAATATTGATGCCTTCAGGGCCATCTCAGTCTATAGTCAGGTTACACAGTTGCATCTCAAGGTTTGTAAACAGGCTACCCCTGTTGTGCCAGCTAACGTGTCGGCGGTGTCAGTCAGACTAATCACCAGCTGCAGCCTTTTTGTTCCCCATAATGCAGAGCCAACAGCTGATGGAGCCTGTTGTTTGATTGCTGAGCGTTTAATGCACTTGTCAATCACAAAATCTGTAGGTGTGGAAAAGTGAAAGCAAGGCTTTCTACTTTATCCAATTTAATCAGCCTTTAACCTACAGTCATAGTAAAAAGAAAGTACATCCTCTTTCAATTCTAAGGTTTCATGTATCAGGACATGAAAATAATCTGATCCTTAACAGCCCTCAAAGGTTGCTGGTCTGGAGCATTCAGGTGTCCATTGGCACAATGTTAAAGAGAAAAAACGCCAGCAGTGATCTTAGAGAAGCAATTGTTGCTGGCCATCAGTGAGAAGGATTATTCACAAGTGATAGAGATTCAAGACAATCTTCTAGCAAATTTGCACTTAGGTCAGACCATTCCTACCAAGCCAAATTTCGAATGGGCTCTGGGTCTACTCCTCCCACTTAGGGATGACCGGAAAAACCCCAAAAGGAGGTGCCCAGGAGGCATCCTGACCAGATGCCCAAAACCACCTCAGCTAGCTCCTTTTGACATGCAGGAGCAGCAGTTCTGCTCCTGGAGAAAGCCATGGCAGCATGGATTAGGTTCACAAAACTACATTTGGAAAAACCATGAGACTTCTGCTACAATGTCCTTTGGACCAAAGAGATCACTGTAGCACTATACTTGGTTATAATGCACAGCAACACATCTGGTGAAAACCAAACACAGCATATCTGCAAAACATCTCATACCAACTATTAAGCACCAATGGACGGGCGATGATTTGGGTTTGTTTTGATGCAACAGGACCTTAACTCCTTGCTCTCATTGACTTGAGCATAAACACCTCTATATACTAAAATATTCTTGAGTCAAATGTGAGACCATCTGTCTGACAACCTTGACTGTAATTGGGTCTAATTCCAAGCTCAGCAGAAAATCAATAACTTAGTGTCAGAAAATGAAAAGAACAAAGGTGCTGCAATGGTCCAGTCAAAGTCACGGCCCCAACCCCATTGGAATAGTGCTCTCAAGGTCTTCTCACAGTATGCATAAACAAATCTAAAATACCTCCAAACCTCAACATACCGAAGCAACTTATTAAAAAGGGAGTGTGCCAAAATTCCACCACAGCTATGTGAGACACAGATAAAGCTGTACAAAAAGAGTACTTCAAGTTACTGCTCCTTAAGTTGAAAACGAAACATGCGATGTACCTTTTTTCTTACACTTTACATTTTGGCTACACTCCGGATTGGTGTTGGTCTCAGGCTGTATTTACCGCATTTCAAGACAAGATGATTTTTTATTTTATACCAATATGTAAACTCCTACAACTGACAGGTGGCATACTTAAGCATGGCTATACAGTTATTCTGAAATTTATTTATTTATGTATTTTTTCATATTTCTTAGCTCTGCACCGTTTCCCGGATACAAAGAATCAGTTTTTTGTGATTCAAGCCTCAGCTTAAAGGAAACCAGCTGCTCCAACACCAATACCCATCTGATAAACTATCCAGGGAATTGGCTTCATTCAGACAGGATGTCCTTGCTCACAGCACCAGAAATGAAGGCCTCCACACTGATTGGCATTTTTACATCTTACTTCCTCAGTTTGAGGTTTCCCCAGAGGATATGTTGATCTGGAGGCAGATTTCCTAAAATGTCTATTTTCTTAAGTTTCAATTGACAAAACATGTTTTCAAATCCATCATCCAGCTGAGGGAAGCTGAAAAGGGGCTGATTTTACAACTGCGTGGTGAACTTCAACTTTCCACTCTATAGCACTCAAGATGTAGCAGTGAGCAGTGATTTCATGTGAGCTTGCCGAACGAAAAAAAAAAAAGATACACAAAAAGTCTGCTCTCTTATATTGAAAATCACAAGGGGAGTGAATAAAGCTTGTTCACTTTGAATGATGAGGTCATTAGCAGAGATAATAGGACTTTGCTGTAACGATCTTAAAACTGGGATAACACATCACATTTTAAAAAGCTGAACCGCACAACCATAAGTCACAAGGCTCATTTTCCCGGTCAGATCTCCGCCAAATCTCCCCACTGTCATTTTCATACAGGGCCTAAATTTAACACCATTCCCTCAACGCCCATCTGAATTTCACAATCTTTGACAGGGTGAATAATCACCACCCCCTGACGAAACATCTGACACTCAAATTATTTCTAAGTTGAGATAATGGCAAGGTAGGTCATGCATACTGGAAGCTGTAATGTGTCAGTGGAAATGGTGTTCTACTCTTCCATACTCTTGCGTGTGTGTGTGTGTGTGCGTGTGTGTGTGCGCATGTGTGTGTTAGGGGTTAGAAAGGGCCCAGAGTGAACAGCGCAATTGTTCTTCTGTGTGCATATGTGAAAGGTGTGATGGCAGATATCATCATGAAAACAGACAGATATGAAAGCCAGAGGGTCGCTCTCTGAGAGAAACAGAGCTTAAATGAATAAATAAACAGCCAAGAGAGCTGTTCAGTCATATGTAAAGGTGTGTGTAGACAGGCCTGCACATGTTTGGAATATAAGATATAGTTGTGCACACATACTGTACCAGCTGAGATCAGAAATGTATGACTCAAGTCCTAAATGATTTGATCCACAAATATCCAAATACGCATTTTTTGTTGGTTTTCTCCACATATCTAATGCCTTGCCAGGAGTATTGTTGAAACTCTTATTAAAATGGAGCCTACAGGGTTTCCTGTTTGCTTGGCAACCGCTCAGTGAGAACATGACTACAGGAAAAAAACGAGACCTTTTTAATACTTTGTTCTTCATGTTCAGACTAAGAGCCTTGGAAGCATAAAACTGACAAGCTCAATTCGAGATTTCAAATTCCAGAGGACAGGAGAACACAATCAGTTTGTAATTGGAACAACATTTTTGCCAGCCACCATAGCTGGACTGATTGCAACACATGTACACCTGTTATGACAAATGATCTGAAGTGAAAGGTCCGCTGATGGGCTCTTTTAGAGGGAAAAATGGCTTTTTGTTTCTTTCAGCTGCCGACTGTGAGAACACAGTTCCCTTCACTTTAATGTTGTAAGGCTTTAAGTGAATATTCTAAATTTTAAATTGTTTTCCGAGCTGCACAGAATGCAAAGCTAGATTTCTTCTAGAAATGTTGTTAGACCCTGCTCTGCAGACGGGTGGGTTAATGAAACAGTATCCACCTGCAATAAGGCATACTATGTGTTAAAGTCGGAACAGCAGTGCAACGCACCCTGGTGCAGTTTTCTCTGCTTCAGACTTCAGATGTAGCCTATGAGACATGGAGAGACTGGCCACTCCAAGCTAAGAGACATGGCAGGGAAAGATAACATATCATAAATAGTGTAATGAGTTGTAAAAGTAGGATTTTCCTTTTTTTTAAATTAAAATGATTTAGTTATAACAAGGTGGAATTGGATAAACAGAAGAAAATTGATCGATGGATTGAACTATGAGGCTCATTTTTTACTGCAAAACAAATCTACCTAAGGGTATCAATAAAGGAACCTGAACCTGACTACATATCTCAGACTGTTAGGGTTTGAGCAAGTTTGGGGTTTACTCAGTTTTCTTTCTCCTTGTTCTCTTAGAGCTGGGCTGGTTTGTGTTCTGCCCATGGGCCGAGCTGTGCTTCCCAAGCTTGCACCTTCACACCTGCTGTGCCTCTACTGACTGTGGCTGTGTAGGACCGGCTGTGCGCTTGCCTCTCTTAGTCTTGCGTTTGTGTTAATGTGCTTTGTCCTGTAACCCAGCATCTTTGTCTGTTTCCTTGTTTCTTGCCTGATGTCTGCCTCCTGTCCTTTGAAAAAACATCAGCCCGTGTTCCCTCAAGGAGTCGAGAGTGCAGGGCCTTCTTTGCTCTCACAGCCAAAAACACAGCTCAGCTCAAACAAGTAAGACCACAACCTGTTGACCCTCTCTTCGTTTTAGAAATTGTCTGGATCAGACTGGCCTTATCTAATAGTCTTTCTCCTTTTCTAAAGACGCTGTCCAAATACTCGAGCAGTAATTAAAATTTGCCCCGTCTCCCTACCGGCGGTCACTGAACTCTTCTCATTTGCAAATAAACCTTTAAAAGTTTTAGTTGTGATTCATCCGTTGCTGTGACCACAGAACCTTCTTTTGTGGAGTTTGGTCCAACATCCTTCCTCAGTCCAAAGAAATGCACAATAGGTTAAGTGGTGATATATGTTAGCCCTGCAACAGGCTTTGTTTTTGTGTCCCAAGTGTTGCCCAGTGACGGCTGGGATAAGCTCCAGTCCCTTAAGACCTAAGTTTGATTAAAAAAGATTGATGAATGGATGAAATCTTGAGTTTGAACAGTGTATGTGTATCATTTTCAATAATTGCACAATGTTAATTGTGATATGAAAACTTTACTTTTATAAAAGAATGCACCAGCAACAAACACTACAGCCATCATGTCAGATTCTAGTTTCTACGTAATCATCAAATGTGTGTTTATAGCCACACTAGGGGCTAATGACTATAATGTCAGTTGGTTAGTGCTGGTCAGCACTAGTCCAAGACACGAGATTCATGATATCTTGGTCATCTGATGAGCAGCTGTACTCTAGGCTGTACATTTATATTAATGCATAAGCTATTATGCTATTATACTAATGCTCGAAATAGTAACAGAACTGTTATGAAAGAAAATGAGATGCTATCAAAGTACAGTCAATTCAAAACGAAAAAGCTGAGTTTCATTATCTTTAATCACACAATTCTTCCTCAGAAAGAGAAAATGCAAGATGGAGACGAGACCTTCGTTCTGCCTCTCTCCTTTTCTCTCCGCATGAAGTCCAATGACACCAAGTGCTGGTGTTCTGAAGCGTATATGGACAAGATGTTATTTTTATGCTGAGCACAGACCCATCCCTTTGTAGATGAGAGGTGAGATTTTAGACTGCCAATTACTTCAGGCTGCAGAGAGGTCAAGCATAGCGGCCAGAATCCACCAGCTCAACCGGCTTTGTGTGGACGGCTCCCAGGAACGTCAGCGCAGTTAGCTGAACTCCCAAAACAAGTGGAGGAAGTGAATTGTTGCAGAACGGCCTTGTTCACACCGGACGAATTACCGGGGACCTCTTGTGAATCTGAATTTAAGCCAAATATTCAGTCTTATTGAACATTTTAAGTGTTGTGTTTGATGTTTATGCTTTATGTTCAGGTGTGAAGATCATCAGTTATAGCAAACCAACAGCAATAACAGTGGAAGTTCATCACTTCAGCTATCAGTGCAATTCAGGACATTACATTTTTCCATGCATTATGCAACAGAAAGGCCCTCCTATGCTGATTAACATTATGTGATTTATGAGGAATAAAAGCTAAGGCTGTACGGCATTTATGGTACATTGCTCATGAATCTTATCTTTTCTATGGGTATGCCTCAGAGAATGACCTTCTCAATGATATTCTGATTCAGTGCCTGTAAACCAACATCACAACCACCCAGTACAAATGAATGAAAGGGTAACTAGGCACAGAATAAACAAGTGAGAGTTAATATTAAAGAATCAGTGTGTCTACCAATAGTTAGGAGTCATCTACTACTAATTAAATACATTATAAGAACACAAAAGGAACAATTTATAAGAATGAAAAAGGCTACCTGTTAGCTAGCAAAGGTGCTCACTGTGGTGCATTACCTTTGACTCTTCAGTGTGGAATCAAGGGAAGGGTGTGATTTCTCTTTCAATGAGTGAGAAGGTCAGCACACCACTGGGGACCAGGAAGGTCTCCCGGCCTGCGAAGGTGAGAGCCAACGGCCCCTTTGTGGCGAAAAAGCAACGGATAGCATTTCAGAAAGGGCAGGGTATGCCCTTGAGGTATGCAGATTCAGCTCCAGATGTAATATGTTGGCTCTCTGATTGCACTGTGCTTCCTTGTAGTGCCCTGTGGGCATGCTCGCACTAGTTATGCAACAGTTCATTCACACACACAGGAGCATATATTTTACTAGTTTGGATTATTTTGAGAGGGCAATGCCACACCGAATCTGAACAGGGCTATACCAAGATTATATGCATTATAAATAGCAGAACTAATGTATTTTCTAACTCCTGTGGAGTCTGGGCTGACAAGCTGAATCAATTCTTTGTGTTTAAGATTCATGCTGACTTTTTTTAAGCTAAATTGTGTGGTAATCAGTGTCCAGGTGAAATGCTTTAAAAGTAATAAAAAATTAAACAGTGATGGCCAGCTTAGTAACAGGCCAGCAAACCCAGTTTATCAGATCCATTCATCTTGTCAGTGCTATTGGTGATCCTAGACTGTATGATAGATGATGTGACAAAGACACAACAGGACTTACATCCTACCATTAATCACCAGGCTGGTATTTACACACTAGGAGAGCTGTTAACAAAGACAGACGAGGGGAAGGGTGGATTAGCTAACAAGAGCATTTCAGAATACTATTCTGCCACTAAATGCACTGTAAATTTCATGTGTATGTTGTGTAATTATTGAACGTTGCAGTGCACGGAGAGGCACACCTGTTTTTATTCTGTTTCAACACAGCACCATGCACATGCTCACGATGGCACGTACACACCATCTGGCTCTGACACTTGTGAAATCCCACTAACAGACCGCTGGGCTGCAGGGAAATAAAGATCTAAAAAGTCTCAGCACCAAAAAGAATGTCAATATGAACCGTAGAACTCTTTGTGGATGATTTGTCATTTACTGCTACTGTTTATTATATTTGTAGAGAAAGCACATAGATCTTCTTTGTCTTTTCAGAGCTGTTTGACAGTTTTACGTCAGTGCTAACGACTGTAAGTAAATGACAGCTGTCATTTGATGTTTTCTTTATGGATTCAAATATTCTCTGTGACCCTGAGGCCAGATTTATTTAAATGTCAATGAATAAATGTCATTGTGTGTGTGTGCATCTGTCTGTCTGTGTGAGGCCTGTCCAGATAAAGATTAGGGAGACAATACGCCCATATGAATGCAAACGCTCTTGGTCTCATTTCACAGATCTATCTGCTTTGTAGTCACCAGCCAACGCCTTTAATCTCTCGTTATGTTAGATTCTATTACTAAAGAAGTGACAAAACCTTTTACAGACAAGTTGCTTTAAAAGTTACTGTATGTGAAATGCAGAAGCCCAGTGCATAAATGTAAAAGGCAGACACTCGTGGAGGAGTAGATTACATCCACGGTGAAGAAAAGGGGTGATTGCTAACCACAGTTAGCCACGCAGACATGTTGGTGGTAAATATCTGATCAAAACATGTCCTGTGAAAACAGGATCATTCACCTAAACAAGCAGATTCGAACAATGAATGATTAATTTACATCATTCAGTATAATCAGATAGGCATTTAATTCTCAGTTATTTAGACAGTATGACACTGACCCCACATAGCGCTACCTTAAAAGAATGAAGAATGGATAGTTTCTCTCTACAAAGAGTCACATCTGCCATAAACAGAAAATGCAGGGAGCTTAAATCCAAAGAACTGTGTCCTTTTCGTAAAACCTACCCACCAATAGGGTTTTGGTATCTAATATCTAATATATATAATATATAATAATACTGGAACAGATTTCTACATGGAAAAAGTGTCATCATAGTGCCATATCATTACTATAGCAACTCCATGCATTTAGGTTTGCTAATGCGCACAACAAGGAGACAAACTCAGAAATGTCTGATAGATAGAGCAGTGTGTCTGTATTCGATGAAGATTTCATACATTTCATACGTTTTGCTACTTGAGACAAAAACATATCAGGAAATACAATTAGAGTGCAAAGGCACACAAATGGCTCAACCAAGCTTTTTTAGAGCACTTGCTAGTTAGACTCTGTATGACAGGAAGAGAGAAGGTGGATGGAAATTACTGATGCAGTTACATATTGTTGGGCCAAGTATGTGATGCCATTTCAAATGGTGGATAAACACAAACGCTAGAAAATTCGGCTCAAGTTACAACATCCCAGGTAGAAACTTTTTTATTTTAAATTTTGTAGTTTTATTTTATGACAATATTGTGCAGGGTCCAGAAGAACTGCAAAGTCAAGTTGCTTTGATTATTTTTAGACTAAAACGTTAAGCAGTTCTGTTTTACTTCTACTTAAAATCTCCAGGGAAAACAGTACCCAGGCTACTTTTGTCCTTACAGTTGACTTACGTTGTGCCCCTGTATATACTGCTGTCTCACTATTGCACTATAAAGCTGCTGCTGACACTTCGTGGCAATATATTCACAATTCAAATCAGGTAGTCTGTCATCAGTGACAGTAGCTCATTGGAAAAGAAGGACAAAAAATGTCCTTCATTTTATTCGCGCTAATAAATGCTTCTTCCTGCAAGCTGCAATCATCGATAAAACTTTCAGTTTATTTTCATCTATATCATGAGAAATACGAACACAAATTTAGTTAAAATACTGTGATATAATTTTGAGAAAATATCGCCCACCTTTTCCCTCCAAGTGCCTTATTAGAAATGTGCATAAAGCATATTAATGGAAATGATGTTTTGTAGCATCAATACCAGCTAAAATGAAGCAGAACACAGTCGAGTCCTTTCAGTGTTGACCACCTCTGCCAGCTACTGTTGCAGTGCAGAGCTCTGTAATGTGAGCATCACTCAGTGAAAATTACATGTGTAAATGAGAAAACTGTTTGGTTGCTCTGCTGATTGTGTCTGTTCTGAGTCAGTCGCTCACAAAATATGCAAAGCTGTTATTCTTCGGTCTTATTGATAAATGCGTACAGTTGTGATCATAAGTTCAAACACACTCATTATGGGTATGAATGTTATGGTAATTTTAGAGCTTTTACTGATTTCTTTGAACCGTTCTTTCTCCAGGGTGGATTGATTATACAGCAAACATCTTTAATGACTTCAAGAAAACAAGAATTGGGTGCAACAATTTGAAATTCTATTTGATGTTCTCCAATCCACACAGGGTCAAACGTAAACACGCCCCACAATAAAATTAAATGTCCCTCCAGAATTGTTCCACAAGCTTAGTGATGGTTACCAAAAGCATCTGGACATGTAACTGTGTTTTATTGGGAGAGTATTTATACTTTGAGCCTGTGTGGATTAGAGAAAATCAAACTTGTGCACCCAATTCTTATTTTTTTAAAGCCATTAAAGATTAAAGAACAGTTCAAAGAAATTATTAAAAGCTCCAATAAGCGGATGCAAACGTTTGACCACAACTGTATACAAAAAGCTCCATCTCCTTAGTAAGGAATTTTATATATTTAACAGGAACTGACTGCCACTTTGAAAAAACTGACTCAAAATTAGTGCAGGTAGCAGGTTTATTAATCATAAGCGTACCACCTGCAGCAGATGCACAAGAAAGAAAATAACTCAGACAAACAGCAGGTGCTGAAGTTATGTGAGATGTGCCTTAAGTGTATGGTGACACAGGCGCCTCGCCAAAGATCGTTTATGAGGTAAATCATCACACTCATCATCAGCTGAAATTAGTGTTTATGCAGTCTCGTTTTTGACGCCAAGAATCTTTCTTTCCTTCTTTCTCTCTGCTAAACTCTCATTCATAAAACATAAATAACCTTTTATTATCAACTTCAGTGTTTGGCTCCAGAGGCTTGTGAAAAATATGGTGGCGGGACTTATCAGCAGCATGAGCAGACATGATATATTAAAGGGATCTGAATCAAGATAAAAAATAAAATAAAAAAAAAATTGAGCATGACATCCCAACCTATTTTTAATGTATTTACTTCAGAAGGTTTGCAGTGATTTTAAAAGAGCTGCTGATTCAGAGGCAGACCACAGCTCTCAGATGATTACAGTGTTTCCAAAATCTGTTCTCCACTAGGTTTCCTGTACTGTTTCCCCCTTTTGCGCCACTAAACACTGGGATGTGTGTTATGTTGATATAACAGGCAAATGTGAGCATCCTTCAGTGCATAAGGATTATGTCTAATGAAATGATGACACTAAAATTTCCTAGCTTACTTAAACTCAGTGACCAAAAGTGAATTTGCGGCTGCTTTTCTAGACAAAAGATCAAGAGAGGATTAAGGAGAATCAATATAAGCAAGATTGCTGAGTCTTTTGTACACAGAATGATCACCTTCTGTCCAAACGGGCCTTAAAATCAGTAAGCAGTGGGGTTGGTGAATCAATGGTCAACCACCTTGTGAGTAGATGTCCCCAAATTACACTCTTGGTATAATTAAAGATTGACTTCACATTACTCTTTTTGCTTCCAACTTAAATGTACTTGAGAGCATTTGCAGGGCAAGTGTGTGATTTTTTTCTTCAACAACATCAGATCTTTGCAGGACTTTTACAAACAAGGGAAAAGTGTCTTTATCTCCTGTTAGAAAGCGCAGAGAAAAGGAAACAAAAACTCAAGGAGCACTGCATCTGCTCTTTCACAAAACCAGTCAAGTCTCATGAGTTAATCATGCTGTGAGAAGCATCTGGTCCCCCTTCCTGGACAGCAGGTTAGGAGGCAAGTCTGGTCACAAATCAGATAGCTGATTCCCAACCTGGAGGCTAATTAAAGAAGGTGACATTTAACCAACAATTCAGAGGATGAATTATGGCAGCCGTGTTAATAACAATCTTTAAAAAATAGCCACATCGAGGGCAAAATGAATCCAATAGAGTAAAGAAGAAACCAGTCCGCACCATTATTTCTCCATTATCTGCTATCATGGTGAACGACTGAGAGTTAATAAGGACTCGTCATCCGTGCGAAACTGTTTTGACAGATGGCTGTCTTATTCTGTTTCACGTTTCCATTGTTATCCAGAAGGCTTGGATAAACATGCCAGCAACTTACCGATGATAAATATTAAAATGCACCCTACACTGGTCACCCACAATCTGAGCACTACTGCTTGGATGTGGGTGATATCAGTCATACAAGCTGTGAATACATTAAATTAAATATAAAACAGTATCATTTACTATTAGGTTAATGTAGCAGCACAGTATCATAACTGACAGCTTTGACATGAGAGGCCAGAGGAGAGCATGTGTGTGTATGTTGAAGCCAGTGAATGAGTTAATCACCAATAGCCCGGCAGTGATAAATGAAAGGTCAATGGGCCTGTGTACGCCATCTCAGCGGCTTTCCAACCTTTTTTTTTTTTTTTTTTAAATCCTGCCGGCCTCTTTCCCAATCCCCCTTTGACTTTCTTTCCTGGCATTTTGTCTGCCTGTTACCAGCCTATGCCTTCCCGCTGATTTCCTGCTGATTTCCTCCCTTTTCTAAAAGACTGTACATAAAACCGAATATAAAACTGTAGACTTTAGGTGAGAAAAATGAAGTCAGTGCACTCAGTGCTTCTTCTAGTTTCAAAAAGAAGTCAGATTATATAAAAGTCCATCAGAAAAATCACCTTATTTCTCACTTGATTTATAACTTTAATAAATACTTTCCAGACAGTTTTATGATCCCAATAGGCGATCTCAATTCTTCTTCAATACAGCATGATGTCCATTTTGTAAAGTGCGGACCCCTTTAGAGTAGAAGAGACAATAAAGCAGGGTCACGTCCTGTTTAAAAAAAGAACAGAAAGGGAAAATAAAAAAGAAAGCTCAGCTCGAGGCTTCAATAGAGTAGTATCCACTCCATTCATTTTTATAGAAAACCTATAGTCTAATCCATTTCACTGCTCTTCAATTGATTTTGGAGATATGGGTCTGCAAAATCTGACCCATGCTGGACCGGTCAGGAAGTCCACATCCCATCTATAAAGGTCTGCATGTTCAATATCAATCTTTCCAGCTGGCGAGATTTTTCAGTCTGGACCATCCACTGCCTGCTTCATGCTCATCATGACAGTTCATCCCATTCAATGCCACGGAGTGCCAGATCTCTTTACAGAAACCTTTTTGTGGATTACTTATTACCGAGGACTGACTAATGTATCTGCAGCTAACAGGTAAGATGGGGACAGATGGTGGCCAGTGAGAGAGCACGTCTGAGCAATGCTGTCATCAACTCACTGCATCAGACTCAGACAGCCTCAGCTCACCATGAAATACCAGACCTGTCTATAGGAATTAAAATCAAACATTCATCCTAAGACCCAATCTATAAACGCACATAAACACACACTTCTACCCACTTCACCTATGGCCAGTGTGTGTGTGCATGGGTGTGTATTTTTTTAATATGTTAGATATTAAAATTCAAGAGAAGACCTGCCAGTCTCCGAGCACTCTGAATTCCTGCCCATTCTTCAATTGTTGGACTCAGTGAACAGCTT
The DNA here is from genome assembly GCF_036321145.2 of Pelmatolapia mariae. Lineage (NCBI taxonomy): Eukaryota > Metazoa > Chordata > Actinopteri > Cichliformes > Cichlidae > Pelmatolapia > Pelmatolapia mariae. Next base: position 6,177,630 of record NC_086228.1, on the reverse strand, counting down.
TGCATTGAAACTGCTTTCACCGCTTCGCTCTTGTCTCTCCACATCAGTCACTGCCAGAGCAGAGAGGACGTAGTCGACACCAAAGATAAAGGGTCACATCAGAGACGCCGTGCTCCTGAGGCCAGCGCCGTGTGTGAACTACACCACACTCCTCAAACTTCTGCCAAACTTGTCAGCGCATTTAACAACTGTTATGAAAAAAGTTAGGCGTGCCCGCTCGGATGGCATTTTCCAATTACTGATGGGAGACGACAACTTTATTGCTGCACTCTTTGTCTCTCGTTGTTTGTCTTCATCTTGATGCCGTCTCCATATCTCAACTTTTCTTTCTCTCCTTCTCTTTCTATGGCGCTCTCTCTGTCTTTCCTAGAAAATCAATAATTTCTAATAGATTCAAGACATGATTGAGTGGAGGCGTCAGTTCTCCCTAGGCTGGAGGAGAAGCATATTAATCACAGAAAATGTCTTTTTATTATTTTGCACCATAAAATCCTGTTGCGAGCCTCAGGCGAACTGTATGCATGTGTGTGTGTGTGTGTGTGTGTGTGTGTGTGTGTGTGTGTGTTTGAATTTTGAAATAAAATCATGTCATAAGAAAGATGAGACACACAAAACACAAATTGAAGCTATTGTCACATTAAATACATATTGTTATTTGGTATAGATGAATACTGTTTGTGTATGTATATATATGTATATCAATAAGCAGCCTTTAAATAATGGTTCAAGATAACTACAGAGAGCAAACCTTTTTCTGTTTTTTCATTTGCCACCTGTGTTTCTCCCTCTCAGTCTCTCTCTCACACACACACACACACACACACACACACACACGCACACACACACACACACACAAAAAAAAACAAACCTCAAGGAAACTCTCTATCATGAGCATAAAAGCTTTTAGTCTAAAATATCCAGGAGGTGTCAGGGAGAGAAAGAATATCTGTGGCTCTCCAACCTTTCCACTGCGTGAACCACATTTATCAGAACAGAACAGCCCAACTCTGTACAACACTGAAATCAAGATCAGAGGAAATATACGATCTACCTACACAGAGAGTAAAAAAAGAACTTGAATGGATGAATAGAAAAAACCCCAACAAATTCAGCTTTTATTAAGCTAGGGGTGCAGACCAATACTGACTCAAATAGGATCTAAATCTATGAAGGAAACTTAGTTTAGTTAGTTTTGTTTACAGCATCGCACACATCAGCAGAAGTGCATGTGTACACCGTGAAAAGAAGAATTAGCATTGCATTTAATACACCAACAAGTTAACTGTGATTAATGAGCAAACAAACACTGATCTGGAGAGTCGACAAACATGGAAAAGCAGGGTTGTGGTTATATTTAATTTTGCTGAACTTGCTTTACTATTTATTAGGATTTTTGTTTTATATAGCAAAGTAACATAGCAAGTATAGTTTGGCTAGGTTTTTTTTCTTTATTTTTAATTTTTTGGTGCAAATGCAAATACATGAAACAATACGTTGCTTTTTATTCACAAATACCATCACATAATTTCGATAAAATGTGTTATCCTGAAATATTTGTTCATTTAGAGGCTTCAAGGTGTCCTTTGTCTGATTGCTCATTTACATTTCCTACTTCGGCAAATTTGTCTGGATTAAAAAAAGATGTTCATGTAAATATGTTTGCTTTACCGGTTTCTGGACTGATGTTAATGTTTTCAGATTAACAGCATTATTGCATTAATGCACTCCTCCCCCTGTGCATGACAATGAGCTCACACTGTGAAGCGTGGATGAAGAGAAGAAAGAAACTAGCACTGTAAAGTACCGTAAATTACACCAATATGCAGTAGAGACTCTCATGCTGCGGTAGAATGAGATAAAATAAATTAGCCAAATAAATACCCTCTTCATTTGTTTTATTGCTCCCACATTAGGTTATGTTTACTTGAGTTATTTAGCAATTGCATCTAATCACAGTTTGGTGTTGGTGATGCTCAAAAGCCAGATATTTGGACAGAAACCCCACATATTACAGCCTAGGTAAGACAATATGCCATTTCACCACTATGCAATCCAGCTGAGAGCTGATAAATCCTTTAGTTATTGGCCAGCCCGGTTCCAGTGTTGTGTTATATGAATTCACCATTGCTTTACAGTGCTTCTCAAGGCAGATGTTCCTGCCTCTTAAGAAACCCATGGGATGATAGAACAGAAATTGTAATTTTGAAGGCAGATTTTGTCAACAGTGGTAGCAGGAATCTCATTTTCAAACCAGTCAGACACAGAAACCAAGAAGCCAGCCAGAAGCTTTCCCTTCAGGATTAGCGACACAGCGTCTCACTCAAGGACCCGGCGACAGCTTGAGCTCAAGCCCTTTGATTAAACAACTGTGTATCGCTGCCCATGCTGCTAGCCTGCTGCAGCTCTGAAAGGTGCACGGGCTGGCAGGTGCAACACAACAACAACACAGCACATGCATGCTGACTTGAAGCGTGTGTTAAGAAGCGATGCAGAAGTGAGAATTAAAATCAGTCAGAAGGTACAGCAGCCTTCCTCAACAGAAACCGGCCTCACACTTGGCCAGACCACATGGCAGATGCGAAGTCAGTGGATACTAACTAGCTCCTGCCAACAGTGCCCATTATCTGCTGGGCACGCAAGCAGGGCACAAGGTTAAACTAACAGGCCTGCTTGTCCCAGATTGAGCCTTGCTGACTAAACACACACATGCAGGCATAAACAGCAAGTTCAGCACACTATTCTGAATTTAAATATACTGGAAGAAATCTTGGTTTTGATTAATTTCAGTGTGTGCGTGTAGAGATTGGTGCAGTCTGTAGCAAAGGGAAAAACAGGAATGCATATAAATGGCATGCATGCATGCTCTATAGACCCGCATGCGTCAGAAAGAGAGAGGGGGTTGCTGTTTGCATGTAAACAGTTCTATTAGCAAGCTGTCCTTGAATGATTGAGAGCACCATGGCCTCCACAGGATGTCTTTCTCCGGTGTTCTGACTAACAACCCCTCTTTCTTTCCTCTTCATTCTGGCATCACAAGATGGCACATAATGGAATACTTAACAGACTGTGGGAGCCTTTATCGTTTTCCTTGTCATCTCTGATGCATCCACCTCTCACTGCATGGCGCAGGAACGACCGCTAGCTCTGACAAACTGTTGCTAGCCTTCTGTTCAGACGTCACTTTACATTTCCCCCTTCTTTAATATTCAACCACCGCCTCATAATTACATTACGGTCAAAAGCCTACTTTGTGTCCCATGTGTCTCATGATCTCGTTTTTCTCTCTGACAGTGAGCTGGCAGTAAAATGAGCCTCGTTCTGTTCTCAGGAGAGACGGCTGAAGATGAAGAAGAGCGAGGGACACAAAAGGCAAGGCAGGAAAATGGGGAGGGCAAAGAAGAAAAAGGAGACATGGACAGAGCAGAAAGGAGAGCCAAATGCAAAGGTTTAGGGATCCATTTTTATGCCAAGGCGTCAAAGTGCTCAAAGATAATTGTCAGATCGAGCTCCACCTTCAGGTACTCTGCAGTCTATTAGTTCACATAAGACCTCTTCTAATCTCTTACTCCCCTGCTGCTTGCACATGTTCGGCACCACTTCATCATCATCCAAAGGGCTCCACCGGAAAAAAAAAGATAAGAGAGTGGGAAATCTTTTTTCATCAATGCAACTCTGATGGGGCAGAGCACACAGGAATGCAAACATTTAACCTTGGAGCTGTCTTTGGTTAACATATTGCACCATTACCTCCTCACACTGCAGTACAATAAAAGACAGATGATAAGACCTGATGTTTGTGCGTTCATGTCTGTTTTTGGCTTAAATTTCAAACTACCTGACAGCCCCCTATTAGCCTGTTTGCAGGTGAAAACATATTTTACATGGGAAATCTCTGTCTTTCTTACACACACACACCAGTTGCTGATGTGTTATCTCAAGCACTGTCACCGAGACACCCCTTCTATAACATACATCCAACCGGCATAGGCCAAACACATCCATACAAACACACACAGGTGTTCAGATGCACAGCCCAGGGGGAAGAGGCGGGGAAACAGACAGAAGCATGCTCTCATGAGAAACGAGCTATGTTATCTCTGTTATCTCTCTCCCCAGCTGGGCTGGGCGAGACACAATAACGTTGTCGCAGCGATCGATGCATTTCCACAATTCACAGAGCTGATGGAGTAGGTGTCAAACTCTGTAACTTACTTTTTACATCCCATTCCCCAATGCACGCGCACGCAAACACCTGCCTACGCACTCCCCAGAAGTACTCAATCAAAAGTCCTTATCTGAGTTATGTAGAAGGTTAAAAACATCAAAGGTCACGGCAGATTGTGGATGTGTTGGGAAGAAGCTTTATTATGTTATTATGTTGCTTGGCAGCTTTTATATGCCAGTGATGAAGGTTGTGTTGTGCCACAAAAACGTATTTCACCCGGGAAGAAGGAGTGATTGCTCAACTGCTTAAAGCGTACCTTGCATACTGAATATCTCAAGCTGTATAGATGCAAAGTGCTGATTGATGAGTCATTTCACAGAAAAGCTATTTTAACAATCTGTTAACCACCAGTCATGTTTTAAAGCTTCAAGTTTTAGATTTTCAGTTGTGCAGGTTTGCCGTAACATATGTGAATGCCAGAGGTGGCAAAAGTAAAAAACATCATTCTTATTTTAAGTAGAAGTACAAATACCCGGCTTAAAGAAATACTACAGTAAAAGTTGTACAGGCTCTGAACACACTCAAAGTCAGAAAGTAAATAAAAAACTGCTCATTGAAGGACAATTCTACCAACTCTTTCTAAGCAAAGGTATCTGAACCTTATGCCATATTAATATAATATTAAAATATTATTAGAACACGAGAATACAAAACGTTATTCCCATTTAATTTCTAATTCTAATGAATGTACTTAGCTTGAATGTGTTATGTGTGACACAGGCAGTGAAGGAGAGTTAAAGAGAAATAGCAATTTTATTTTCTGATGCACTGTCTGGGGTTAATTTAAGGTTCGACAAGTGGGGAAATGTTGACATCTGCATGTACAGAAATTCACATTAATTTACAATGAAAGTCCAGTCAAAACCTCACAGATTCGAAACAGAAATTCGGAAATTTCTGAATGGCAACTTAACTGCAAAATGACACAGAGACGTTGTTTTGAATATAACCTATCCCAGCTAATCAAGTCAGATCCCCAACTGCAGAAGAGTTGGACTCTGACTCAGCCAGACAGTTGCAGTCAGACTGTCTGGATTTCTAAATTAGATGGCAATTTTTTCTGAACCTCCAATTTCAGCCCAAGTCAGACCAGAGTTAGTTGGACACCGGTGTCCTTCCACCAGGTGACCTGTCCAATTGCCTTGTGACCAAAAGTGGTTTCCATAACTACTTACAATTGGTTGCTGAATATGAAAAAACTCAATGTAATCACTGTGCAACCACTGAGTTTTTTCCTAGTTTGAATCGTTGCTGTCCTGTTTTTACTCTAGCGTGATTGAGTCATTACTGGCTCAACTTTGCCATTATGTAGTTGTTTAACTGCACAGTTTTCTGGCACAGTTTAAACAATTTCAGGTTGTTTGGTATTCAATGGAAGAAAAAAAGTGACAGCATATCTAAAAGTTCTTTCCTGTTACCATTTATTTTTTAATTTTACCTACCTTAGTTATTTTACGTGTTGATGGCCTACACCGATCTGTAATCCCTATACTCAATGATGTGTATCTTTGTGTGATTATCAAGAAGTAACTGTGATGGAATTAACTTTTAATAGCTTATTTTATAATTGTAATTGAAACAAAAGGTATTATCAAATATCCTTCACAACAGTGGAGCAATGAAAACTATTGTAATTTCAAGAATGATTTATTTATTTGCCTCAGTCTATTGAAACGGCCCAGGCCACATGGGAGTACATGACTTTCCTCAGACTGTCTCCTGTGTGATTTTACATCTTACAACCTCGGCAAAGACAAACGGGGTCTTGTAATGAAAAAGAGAAAAAACCTCAGGGACTCGCTGTGGCAGGTGGTGTCAGGTTTAGTTTGTAGGTTTCACCGTGCAAGAGGACACACACTTACACACATTTGATTTTTGTGTGTGTGGGCAGAGAGTGTTTTATGCTGTCAACATGTGTTTGTACATACATTGTCTGTGAGTGAGAGAAAAAGAGGAGGAGGGGTTCCTGGATTCTAACACACTGGTTACAGCATTCGGGCCCGTGACATTTCTTGATCTTGATCTGGGCTTCAAAAATTAAAACACTTTAACTTGCTGTCTCCTTCTGTTTTGGCTCTTGAGGATTTTCTCTATACCTTCCTCTCTCCCTCATTCAACATCAACCTGAAAAAAATCCACTTTCAGTTACACAAATTTTGCATCCTGCTTCATCCCAAAAGGCTACGTAATTTTAACTCCTATTTGCAAGAAAAAATATTTTTAGTGTTCATTAATTAATATTATAATATTAGGACTTAGAGGTTATTTATAGTAAATATTATACTAGGACTAAAAGGATGGAAGCACTGGGGAAAACGGAGAGCTCCCTCACTGCAGAGTAAAAGAGAAAATAAATTGAATCAGGGACCGTCGCATGTGTAGTCAAAGAACAGTATCTTCCACTTAGATAATTGAATTTCCCAGAAACTCTCTTTATCCCCAGTAGACAATAAAAAAGAAACCTGTGATTAAGTTGAAGGTGAGCGTGGAGGAATAGAAAATAAGTTCTGTAATTAGCTGGCACATTAGATTTAATTTGAATGGCGTTATACAGTATTCCCACGTTTCCTAAAGCGGAGCTGTGGGTTAACTGAGACAAATGCCGGCAATCATTTCGTGGAAGCATCTGTCTGGTAAAACGAGTACAAATCCTGTAGAATTTAACAGATTCTAAAAAGGTATGAACATTTAAACTGCTAGAGACAGATAAAGAACAATATTATAATATTAGGTTATACAAGTGCAAGAGCCATATTACCAGTATTGCAGTTGGCCTCTTATTTACTCCATTTAAAAAGTGTGGTTTAGCTGAGCAAAAAAAAAAAAAAATGGCTAAAAGAAAAAATGAAGAACCTTGTGTGTTGAATGGGAAATGAATAGTGCTCGATTATGTTGGGCATGTCTAATGGCAGCGTCTAGATGTTTGGAAAGTCAGCATTGTTGCAAAGATGCATCCATGACTCAGACAAAGAATTATAATCCAGCAAACGCCTTATACATACTCATACTCAGGGTTTTACCAGTTGTTGAGATGAAATGCAGCGTCATTAATTACAATAATCATCTTAACCTTAGGCTAAAGCCCCACACACTGGCACAAATCCTTGTCTTATTAGAGAGTACATGCAATAAAGTTTTCCTTTAGCGTTTAAATACAAACACAAATCCAACGGCAAAGTTGGTGAAAACGAGCTTAAAGAGTACTTCAGAGAAAGAAACTTTTGTGCGGTAAAAATTGAAGCCATGTTAATATTTTCACTCTGCAAAAGATGTTGATTGTTCTATTAGTTTTTTCTCACTTTACAGGAAATTGCAAGTCCACAGGAAAAGAATACATTTGATCTTTCACTTGCGCATATAACTTAAGGACTTATGTAACACAAGTAATGGTATAACTGTTTGCCAAGTAAATGTCATGATTACTCATTTAAGTACAGTAATGCACTAAATTACAGCAATACTGAAAAATGCAATGAGATTATGAGAATGCAACTATTACCCACTAATTTGTGCATGATTTGTTTTATGCTCTCTTAAATAATAATAATAATAATAATAATAATAATAATAATAATAATAATAATAATGATGATGATGATGATGATGATGATGATAATGATGATTTTTAATTAAAAAAAAGCATTTAATAAAAAAGACTTCAGGTATGTGAGGGAGGTGCTAGTTTAGCTCATAAGGTTGAGCAGGTAAGCCATGCATACAGTGAATGTAAAGGCACTACTACCTACTAATACCACAAGCAGTAGTATAATCACCACCTGCATGTGTAACTTCATCTGTATTAGGTTGAATTAAGATTATATTTTGGTTAAAGTTTGGCATTGACCAGCTAGAATATCAGGCCAATTACTGACTCAAAGCCATTTTCACACATGAACTGCAGCCCTGATCTTTTCTCGATCTGCTGGAGCTGCATGTCAGAACACAAACTCACTCACATCAGACATAAAAGTCTTTTTCTTGCCAATTCTAGTACAAAGTCTGTGTAATGAGCCCATAGATGTCATGTGTCTTGCCTCCTGTGTGCTCTGCTCAGGTGCCAAACCCAAAAGAAGTATTTATAGCAGAAGGCATCTGATATGTACGATCCCCTGCTGCGTAGTACATGTAAGAAGAGGCACCGTGAAACAATATCAGGACACGATTCTACAAACAATTTCTGAAGTTCATATGCGAAAATGCCCACGGATCCTTGGATGGAGAAAGAATGCTAACAAACATTCTCAGAATTAAAATCTCATGCATTATTAATTCAGTCACACACTCACTCACCCCAACATCCTCAGACACGGGATTCTCAGCACGCTAACATACCCGCACAGGCTTAAGATGTTTCTTATGTGAAAATAGGTCTTTTAATGTTGAAAAATCGATAATGTCTTCATTGCTTCCCCTGCAGCAGCTGAGTAAACATTAAAATAGGTCTGTTTCTTTTGAGTTACAAATTTAAGGTTATTTTTATTCCTTAAGACAGAGAGAACAGGTAAGGAGAATCCTGCGCTGTCTGTTCCCGCCTGCACATTTCTAAACCCACTGTGGACTTTCTGTCTTTGATTAAGCTGCCAAGACGCTGAAAGCAAAGCTATTGGGTACTGCCTGCAGGGAGAGAAGAAAGATAATGTGATAGATAACGGGCTCTGAGGTGTTCAGACTTCTTAATGCTGCTTTTTTTTTTTTTAGTGTCTCAGAAGTGAAAGAATTTCTCTCTTCACCTTATTACAATATGATCACTGTTTTGGAATGCAGCCGCTTCTTCTGATTGTAAACTAAACATTATGTGTATAGATATATAAAACACAGCAAACTAGACCAGCACAAAGACCTAAAGACTAATTTGGTTCAGACTTGCCAACTGAATCAATTACAGGTGTAAGACATCCTCTGGCTGTATGGGCCAGTATGCACCAAAGAGCCGAAACTCAGTCCAAATCAAACTAAGAATGTGTGACAAGGATTTTGGATAGTTTACTTCCAAGAAGTCAGGGGCAGGCAGAACTGAAAGGAAATTTGAGCCACAGAAGCATGTGGTAAGAGGATATTAACTGTTTAATCTGAGGTTAATCCAGTGATGGTATAAAAAGTAGTGATTGGAAGTCTAGCAGCAGCAGTACTAGTGGGAATCAGTAGAGAACTGATTCCCAGTAGTTCAATTCCTTGGAATTCCTTGGAAGTCTGCTTGCCTATCGATTCAGCTTATCTGTGTTGCTTGCACTTGTTCCATAGTCAGCGGATTTCAGTTCATGTGGCAGAGTTGAAAGCACGGTTATGGACATTACTTTTATATTTATTACACAAAAGGAGAAGTGCAAATTGCATCCAGAACAGAAACAACTGCATTATGCTGCTAACACAACTTCAGCTCTTTGCAAGTATCTGCACAGACAGCATGCTAACACTAACTAGCCAGGAACTCAAGAGTGATGTTAACGCAGAGTGAATGCCGATCCCAGCACAGCAGTTTGGCTTTTTTTGGTCTCCGATTTCATCTGTTCATGTTTCTACAGTAGAATCACAATGGGGATCGCAGGGTATCCTCGTCAGGATAGGGATTTGTGTTGGTGTTTGGGACTGCAACTCATAGGTTTAAATTGTTAAATTGTAATTATACGACAATGCATTTAAGGTAATTTTACAGAAACACATAAGACGTAGTGTAACTAATTACTTTCTCCTGGAAGGGATTAAGTAAAATACTGCATTATTTTTACTAAAATGTGTTCTGTTCACAACAAAGAGAGGAAATACATGCAATATGCACAAACATGTGACTGCACAGCATGTAATTAATTTGTACAAATGTAATATCTTTCATATACTGGTTAGAGATTATGGAGTCTCTCAAAGCGGAGTGAATGAGAACCCAATGAAAATCAATGAGAGAATCAATAAAGAATCTAATCAATAAGCAATATCAATAATGGAATCAGAGCTGTTAAATTCTTATCAATTCCCATCCCTAATAAAACCTAAATGAAAAAAAAATATATATATATATATTTTTCTACTGTAGGTGGCATGAGAAAGAGAGGGCACTGCACTGTGAACTAATAAGCCGAAGCAATCATGCGAGAATCTCAGTGGGATCAGATGCATTACTGGTAATATTTCAATGTAGTAAACCTTTGCAATGATCAGGATGGATTAGATTACATTCACTTTGAAAAGTTTTGAGTTTGATTACCTGTGTGAATATGTCACTGACCTTTTAAGACACTATTTATTTTAGGCCTGCAACTGTTTTTAATCAGCACTTAGTCTAACAGTTAAAAAGAGAGCTTCACCAGACTCCCTGCGGTCCAGCGAAAAAACACACCTAGTGACTCGGTAGCTTGTAGAACCACAGCAGCAATGACTTGAAGTAATCATTTTCTGTATGATTTTTTCAGCGTCTCACATTGTTGTGGAGGAATTTTGGCTTACTCTTCTTTACTACATTGCTTCAGTTTGTTGAGGGTTTGTGGGCAGGTCAGTTTGAGGTTTGGACTTTGACTGGGGCATTGCAATGCCTTGATTGTTTTCTTTTTCAGACATTCTGGTATAGATTTGCTGTTATGTTTGGGATCATTGTCCTACTGTATGATCCAATTTCTGTGAAAACGTATTTTTTCACATGACTGTATAGTCACTAATCATATACACCTCTAATATATAGTAATGAACGTGACAAAAGAGCACATGACGACTTATTCAGTGTTTATGTTGTTTAACCAGCATTCTAAACTTCCCTCTTAGCTATAATATGGCAAAGGAGCAATTACCCTCATTTAAGAGGCGGTAGCCAATAAAGGCTTAACATTTGCTTAGTAATTGCTAAAACAGTTGACTCATCATAAAAATAATTTAAATTAGCTCTTCAAATTACTGAATATTCAATGCTGTTTATTTTCAAATAACCTTCAGACAGCATTACATATCCGATAAATATTATGATAAAGTAGGTAATATAATAATTTTTGCACTGACAGTGATTTCAAATAAAAGTCTTTTGGTTTAAGAATTTTTATTTTCATAAACTAGTGTGACTTTGTTATAACATATGAATTTTAAAGACTGTGTCTCTACAGCTGGAGGGTTGGCAAAGCTTGCCGAGTCATTCTACGGCTTTTCCTTTCTTCTCTTTTCATCTTTCTCTAATGTCATTAAGGTTCAGGCATACCTAAGGCGCTTACAAGTTCTCACTAAGGGGTCCTGGGTGTCTGAAAACACAGCATAAAAGCTGTTACAGGCTCCTTGGACAATAGGCACCAACATCATCTCTGTAAGATAAAGGAAAGTGGCGCTAAAGGGGAGATGGTCTAAATCCTTATTAGAGCTGGCCATTTGTGAGCTGGGAATGAGTAGCTTTGCCTTTCCTGAATAACTAATAAACTCCAAAAGGGACATCTTTTGGAGAGTTCTCATAAAATACTTCTTAGTAAGCAAAAAATGTTTGCCTTGCTTTGCAGAGGACAGGGAAAGGCAGCTGACTATGTTAACAGATGAGCCTTGGCTTAACTGTTATTTTGTCTTTTTTGCTCTGCTTCATTCAAATAAATGAGCTTGCAGCTGGCACCTCTGCCGGCTGCCAAGGATGAGTATGTATAAGGTGTTTGCTGGATTATAATTCTTTGTCTGAATCATGGATGCATCTTTCCAAATGTCTACAGCTTTGCAACAATGCTGACTTTCCAAACATCTAGATGCTGCCATTAGACATGCCCAACATAATCTAGCACCATTCATTTCCCATTCAACACACAAGGTTCTTCATTTTTTCTTATAGCCATTTTTTGGGGGTCAGCTAAAATGCTTGGGTGGATGAACCACTCCAGAATTGCCAAAAAGCAACTATGACTTATTCAGACTGTTTAACGAGCATTAGTTCGAGTCATTTCATGCTATACCAGTGAGTAATTAGCAACTGCATGTCTAACCTAGACTAATAATAGACAAAAGGGAAGGCTGCTAAAGTGGAATGAAAAACATATGTTCAGAAAAACAATCACACTGGGTTCATAATTTGCATGCACTTAGACAAAAGCATATGTTGAGGTGCCGTTGAGGATAACAACTGAGGAGCATCAGTGAGGAGCGATTCATAAATGAATGAATAAACATTTTGACACTGTTGACTTATTCATGCTGAGCTTTCAGGCGCAGACATATATTTTCACATTTGGCTTTCAACGATTCTCAGCTGGTATGAGAAAACTCAAATGGCTCCATGAAAAATGAATCCCCTTCTCTTCCTTTCACTCCAAGAATAACACGAAGTGCAACAAACAGACTAACCTTGAGTTTATAAAGATGGCTGACCAAGGAGTGGTGCTCCTCTGAACTCTAATGTCATTTTACAATCACGCAGACATCAGCAAAGAAACATTTGTAGGAGGTGGAGGCACAATTCTGTGCTTTACTTTTAGCATGTCGCCGTAACCAGCAGTTATCTACAGCAGTGATATCACTGATTATTGATCGAATCGCCAGTGCCAGTGTCAGGAAGAGACAACCTTGGTACAAGGTGGTCCCTCTTGTTTTCATTTAGTGGAGCAGACTGACTGAAGAACACCATGATGATTTAAATATTGGTCGAAAGTGATTTACACTTCAACTTCCAAGCATGGAAACAGCATCACCCTCCACACACAGCAACTCTCTTTCGTTCTTGGGATGTGCAGCTCTAAAAAATAAACAAACTAAACTCACACTCACACACTAAAGGCAACTGAACACTTGAAGGTGATCACCAAGTTAGGCTAGTACCAGGGTCTAAGGCAGACTATAGAGCCTTCTGGAAACTATGCTATGAGAAACAAAAAAAACCCTAATTTAAACAAAAGCACCAGCTGCCAATCAGAAACTAACAAACTCCTGAAAACTTTTGTTTTTTTTAAATCCTGCAATCATCAAGTAGAAGATGTCGAACCTGTTTTAAACTCTCAGTCAGAATACTCTTTCTTGAGAAAAGCCCAAGGGATTACTTCAAAGGCACATTAACATTTGCAGTGTCACTATAAGATGGAAACAAATTTAATGTCTTAGCACTGATTCAAATTTGGATTTGACCTGGCTACATAAAACTCTCCAAATGCAGTATTAAGCATCTCTGGCTAAAACATTTATAGAGGGACAGACCTGAAGGAAGAGATTAGAGGTTAACGTTTTATGTCACAGATAATATCAATTGCTTTCAAATTCAGTGGTGAAGTGATAATGGACTTATGTAATGGACCTGAAATTACATTGTCCACAACTGCTGTTCAACCCTGTTGGTTTCTAGGCTATCCTCTTGCAAAATTGATTTTGAACAATAAAACATATATTTAGGTCATTTTGAAGAAGAATATCATAAATATGGAAGGTAACAGAAAAAAAGACAAACATAATTATTGCATTACCTGATTATTATTTTCACTGTATCCAGAAAACTGTCCAAGAAGCACTCCAGTCCATGTAACTTCTAAAGTCCATGCAGGTCAGATTTCCAAAGGGAAAGTAGTAGTCTGCGTTATTTTGATGTTAACCTTGATGGCTTGGTTTTCTTGCTTAATGAAAACTAAACTAGCCTGCAGACAGAAGATAGATTCACTAGTTAAATGCCAAGTGTTTCTCTTTTAGCTGTGTGGCCTGTGACTGATGCAGGTCCAGAGTTGGGAATAATGGGAAACTCTTCTGTGTATAAAGCAGTGGTGTCTTTTACGGACCAACAAGTGGATAAAATGAGACAATATCTACAGGGGATGAAAAATATTAATAAAAAGTGCTTTGTTAGATAAACAACTATGCTGCAGGTCTCTCAGCTTTCCCTGCTCCAGAATTTGATAACTGGACACCAATAGGCTTATGAGAACAAGAAATGCTATAGATTACACTTCAAACAGAGCCAATCCAAATGTAGCCACAGAATAGCAATAATTTAGTGGATGGATATTAACTGGCAGTGGGAGATCTTATATAGGACAGGATGCTGTTTGAGATTTAAGCAGAGGTTGCTTTTGCATTGGTAGGTTTTAATTGATGTCTGTTATAAATATTATAGATTTCAAAGGACAAGCACTGTTTACCTTGCTTGCCCTGACAGAATGCCACGATGTCAACTTTACTGGTTACTTAAAACAATATTTAGTGATTCTCACTATATAAAATGAGAGCATCACTCTTATTTTGGCAGTTCAGTCATTCCTAACCAGCAAGCCTCAGCCTTACCCATCATGCTCACAAGAAGAGTTTGCAGTCTTGCAACCAGAAGGCCTCCAACTCTACCAACATGGACCGCAGCACTGCAAGTCCACTGTGAGTATTTTAGCAGGTGGAGGGCTGCTTCACAGGCCATGATGCCAAATCCACCGAGACTCCAGAGCAGCTGATTACTGTGCTACTGTCACAAAATATATAAGTATTATTTAAGAACTTGATTAAGGAAGCCTGCAAGTGCTTTGTATGCCCTCCACTTGTGACTAACACAATCAATTAAATGTGTTTCCTAATTGCATATGTTATCGATATTATGATTATTTAACTCACTGACATCAAAGTATAACAAAAAATGTCTAACATTATGCATCTTAAAAACAAGTACAAAAAAATAAAACATAAAATCTTTCTGTTGAGTTAAGGCTCTCTTTCCATGTTCTGGAACTAAAGGGAAAGTTGTGAGGTTAAATCATGTTAGAACGAGGCTCAAGAGACTTTCGGTTATCTTGTACAGCACGGGAAATTGAAGTACAGCAATACAGGCTGTAAGATTCATCCTAGACTGTAAAAGTGATTCCAAAACGTCATGTATTTATCCTCATTTGTACAGATCTATAAGATTCAAGACTTTCTTCAATTCTGGGGAAGGAATGCTAACCTGCAAAATATTTTTTCTCTAAACTTGAACTTGAATTAAGAAAAGTTGAGTGTGAGCGATGATTGTGTTAGTATCGCTCTACTGGCAGACAATGAATGTACACTCCGAATGCAATCCAGGTGAAAGAATTCAGGGTGCACGGTGCATATCCCACAGATGTTGGAAATAAATAACAACCATTTACAAGCTCGGATTACCTTGACATCAAGGCTGGATCAGTTTGATACAGATGTTGAGTTTTGCTTTCAAGCACAAGGTTATTAGGTAAGCAACAAACATCATCATTAGCATCATTGTTCTAAACACCATGAGTGTTTAGAAAAAGTGATAATCTATTTTATAGTAATTAAAATGCTGTGGTTTGTTTTTTAATGATCACAAAAGTGAGTAAAAGCAACAATCTTGTTTTTTGGCGATATTTTGTATTGCGTCTGCAACACATGTAATGTCAATATATCGCATAAGTTTAGCCCTAAAGGTCTGAAATATGACAGCTTTGGATATGAGGATGCAGAATTGTTGATGAGATTTCTTTGATCATGACAAAGATATGACCTATAAAACTCAAGGCTCCAAAAAACATTTTGAGTGTGATATTTGAGCTCATTTAGCTGAGGCTTTGCTTTAACCACAAGTTAAACAAGCAGCTTTGCAGAAACAAGAAAAAGTTACATTTGAAATTAATTATTTTATATGATTTAAGGCTCTACAGTTATTATAGAGCTTTTTTTCATTTGGGTGAAAATTTAATCAAAACCAGGTGAAAGGCAATTTATTCTTTCCATCTGACAAATAAACATGTATTTTATGCTCAAGGTACAGTTTGTGCTTTTTTATCAGTGCAACACCTATGAGAACTGGCTAAAGACAAAGAGCTTTCACCAGGTATAATCCAGCCTTCATAACTTATTAAGATAATTAATTAATTAATTATTAATAATAATAATTATTATTATTCATTTTTTTCATGTTAAATACAGGTAAAATCACTCTGCCAGAGAGACTAGTTAGAATTTAGCCAATTAGCTTTACTGGCACATTTTAAATGTACGATATGAATAACAAGTCTGTTATGTGATTAAACAACATATACATACACCACAACCGATTTTCAAATGGGTCATCATCTTTTCGTTTTTCTCTCAAGTGAGAGCAGGTCATTAAAATTAGTTTTCAGCTTCCTCCAAAGTATTCCATAATTATGGTTTAAGTGTGCCCAGACGGCCCAATCGTATCCGTTTACTGCAGGCAGGGCCCAGCTAATTCAATGTTCCCATAATGAACTAGAGTTCTCAGAATTAATATGCTCTTGCTACAAATAGCATAAACAGACATTGTTTATAATGTCATGCATTCCACTTCAGTGACTAATGAAAAATAAAAACAGGCAAATCATCATTAGCTTTGGGAGGCACTCTCAAGTTATTCATGTTTAAAGGAGGGTTTAATCACAGCCAAGTTCTCAAAACACCTTTCAATAAGCCCAAGGAGAAATTCCTTCAGGAACTTTTTGGAAAAAAAAAATACCATCAGGGTAAGCTTGCAGCTTAGTTTCTGCTAGTGAGAGAAAAAGTGTGCCTGTTTTATAAATATAGATCTGTTTATTGAACAGTATAGGTACAGTTGTGCTACAGGCCCCCCTGAGCCCAAGTATAACTTAACCTCGTGTAAGACATTTATATTGTTTTCTTACTCCAATTGTAACAGTTGCTGCACTTTATGGACCCATAAAAACTGGAAGAAGACACCGAGGTTTATCACAGAAAAGGTCAAATGTGCAATTCCATGGGAAGGTAGGCAAAGATGACCTCTTATAACAGAATGACAAAAAACAACAACAACATAATAAAGTAAATAAACTGAAGTCAAGAATGCAAACACTGTAAACATAAATTTGTGAGAGCAGCTGCTGTATCAGCTGAGACAAGGACTGCCACATAGGATGGTGGTACAGGTACTAAAGGTACTTTTACCTTTATAGGTAGAAGTACCTTTAGGTCATCTGTGACAGGAACTGGGAGACCAAGCTCGACATAAAGAATCTGAACTTTTTATTAGCAGCACATTGTGTAGGCTGGGTGATGCGGCTAAAAATCATGTGCCTCAATAAGTTCAGGGGATACACTGAGATAAAATCTATTTTAGGATTTTCATTGCAAAGTTAAAAATATCAGAGTTTATTTGTAACACAAATTTGACAGTTCTGTATTTAAAATAGTTCCTCTAAATAAAATTGTGAAATATAAGTCAAAAGAAATAATGTGTTATTATATGAAGCAAATGTTAAGAGTCACACTTGTGGGAAAAGAGCAACTCTCAGTGTGTCATTGTGCGAGAAGTAATGCTGCCCCAGAAAGCCCCAGCCTCTGTAAAGTGCATGTCGACAAGGGAGAATTACTACAATCAGCCATGAAAAGTGCAGAAAGGCTGAAGTTCCAGTGTAAAAGTTGTCCAAATGTTGTGCACCATGTTCATCGCAGCAGAAAAGGAAATAAAGGCCCAGTTCATGCAAATTTATGGCAGCGTCTCTCTGAATCTGCCTTATCACTGCAGAGTGGAAAAGCTAGTTACCATCTGCATGCTAGAGGAAAGACAGTTAAGCCATCTAGCATGGCTGTGCAGTCTGGAACTTGAAAAGTCAGTGTACAACGTCAGCGTCTGCATTTCACCTGTGTGAGCCTAGTGCAAGTAACTGCAGCGCAAATATGCAGAAGGTGATCATTTTGTGACCAACCTCATGCTCCATCTATCAATTTCTGGTACTGAGACTGTATATATGCAGATTTCTTTCTCCTGTTGTGTATTAGACATAAAGAACAAGCAAATTAGGTTTGTTTATTTATTTATTTATTTTTTTTATTTGATTCTACCAACCCTTAAGTTCATGTATGAAAATGATATCAGCCTAAAATTAAAGGTTTTCCTTGTATGCTCAGGAGTTACGGATCTGGGTATTGTGTGTGCATGCCAAGATGAACTAAATCAATAATTTTCTTTAAAAAATGTTTTCACCTATTTTGAATCAGTTCATAATGTATTCTTATCTTTGATATTTTACCTAGCCTTCAATTAAGCTTGGGATTTTTGACGACGACATTACACTGTTGCAACAGTTCATATGCAAAAACTCTTTAGAGCATGAGTTTCACAAATCCTCTGAAAGTAATTTGCGCTGCAGTTTATCTCCTGTAGGAATTTAAAATCAAGTAGAAACCTGCCGTATACAGTGGTCAGCAGACATTTTATACACCGTGTGGACCGTCACAGTGTCAACCCGAGGAAATCACAGCATCTTACTAACCCAGAGCACTAGTTAAAAAGTACATTGTAAAGTCCAGCAATCAGCATATCCTGATTATCAGAAGAGCGTGTTGCCACTAATGTAAATGCTAAAGAAAGCCTTACAGAGCTGCTACTGCAAGAATATAACACTGTGCTTTAAGTTGGTTGGAAAAGGATAATTAATAGGGGAGCAAACACAAGCAGCTCAGTGCTGGCCCTCTCGTTCTGCTCCATTAGAGGGAGAGAGCATCATTGCCCTAATGTGCCCAGAACCAGCTGTAAAAGAAGAAAGAGATGTCTGGAGTCCAAGTGGATGCACTAATGAGCTGCTTTTAAAGACACAGCCCTGCTACTGGCCAACAGACTGAGACTCCAGAGGACAACAGACACACACATGCACACACACATTTGAGCATGGACACATAGAAAATGGTCAACTGGATACCCAACACTAGGGCTGTCTCCTCAGCTAATGAGAGGAGAAGAGGGAACAGGATGTAAGGAGACAGCAGGGTAATTGTGTGAGTGGAGTGAAAATACTTTGGGGAAAAAAGGGCAGAAAAAGTAAAAGGAGTGTAATGGCTACTGGATCGGAACCTTCCCCCTCACTGCCGCCGAACCCTCCCCCCAAAAAATTAAAAAACTTATATAGCACAGAGCGATGGCTCAGCAAACCACAGGACTATTTCATGCTGCACATTCGTCTTAACCTCCCTGAAGAATAACATTCTTTATTCTGCTGAGAGCTGCTGATGATGAGACTGTTCAAAAATCAAGGACACACACAGAACAGCACAAACAAACAAACATGCCCTCAAACATGCACTGAGATATACATCCACCCACACATCCAAGAGCAAAGTGATCCATAACAGTGACATTGCTGTGTAAGGCATGACCTCCACGGTCCCAGCAATCCCTTTAAGCTGCTCTCTTGGTGGAAAACCAAAATTTCCTGCAGTGTTACAGTAGGGGTCATTTCCCATTTTTTTTCTTTTTTTTTTGCGCTCCTGCCCAACAAACTTTCTGTTCCCCGTATTATTCTGTATTTTGAAAAGGCCTCATTTATTTAAAAGTTTGCCAAATTTTGCAGCACCTCATAAGTAATAGCCATCTATAACACTGGTGTCGTCTTGCTTGTCTAACATTAGTATTTTAAAATATTTTAGGTAAGTATCAGATATAATATTCACAGAGTTACTGAAAGAATGTGGCTATTTTCTCAGCAAATTTTAATATTTTAGTCTGAATTTATTTTATTTCATGATATATGGTTACATAAGAACTGTGACTATTACTATGTTAAATATTTCCCTTGCTCTTAATTAAACAGTATGTTGTTTTTAGACAGCTGCATCATATGAAGTCAAGCTAATACTTAGAAAATGTGTCAAAAGAGAATAAAAGCGGTTAAAATTACATCAGCTCAACACAGCAACAGTTACTCACCACACATCTGTAACAAACTCATTAACTTATGCTGGGCAAAGCAATGATAATGCAGCAATATGCAGCATTTTAGAGTGAACTGTCTTACCTTCATCCAGGCGTTTGTTCTTTTGCCTCTGTTGGTGCCAAAGCATTTGCCACTAATTATAATGGGCACAGACTCAATTCATTCTTTAGGCAACATATTACAACTCCAAAAACTTGACTGGCCAGCCTGTTCTCCTTAAGCTAGCTGACTGAGTGCTGAATTTTTAATTAAGAGCAGCTGGCACCAGCAATGCTAAATAACACCAGCTAGTTTCACTGGCTCCAGCTTTTATCCCTCTAGCTTGTTCTGCTTAGTTTACTTCCACTTTTAATTCACTTCTTCTTTACAGTAAATGAGCAAATTAACAAATTAAGTATATTTCCACCAACTCTAGTTGGGCCCATCTGTCGTTCCACTTCATGAAGCTAAGCTTCTTAAGAGAGCCATTCAAAAAAGCTTTTCCCATAACAGGATAATCGATCTTTAACTTGAGTGAGATCAACAGTGACACCCAGTGGCACAGTAGCGAACAATGAAATGTATTATGGCTAATTTATCAGCTATTAGGGCTATCGTTCTTCTTAACTGTTGTTGAGCTAAGCTTGATCATGTGCATCATACACTGAGAATGTAACTTCCCCCCAATTTTGTTTTTTGGTGAAAGCGCTGGCTTTAAAACAAATATTTTGTATGCTAATATCACAAATATGAACAAAAGAACTGAGCCACGTACACATTACGCATAAACAAGCTGCTAATCAATGGAAACCCACACCGTGCAGCTCCTAGTGCACATTTTTTGTGCTGATGTTAATGCCAGAGGATGATTGGAGCTCTAAAGTTGCAAGATTTGAAATGAATATATCAGAGGGCCAGCCCAGATCAAGTAGTTTGCAGACAAAGTTAAAGAGGTTGAGATGGTTTCGACACGTGTAGAGGAGGGATAGTGGATGGAAGTATATTGGAGAAAGGATGCTGAAGATGGAGATGCCTGGCAGGAGGAAAAGCGAAAGACCACATATTCAAAGATTAATGGATGTAGTGAAGAAGAATGTCCAGAGGTTTGTTGTGACAGAAGAGGATGAGATAGGGTGAGATGGAGACAGATGATTGGCTGTCTAAGGAGAGCAGCTGTAAGAAGAAGAAGAATTTAACAATCATGTATAGGCATTTGACTGATTTTAATTAGCTTGGTTTTGAGCTCATCTGGGAACATCAGACAGAAACAAACTCTGAATGTAAGGTATCAATATTACTTCATGTATCCTTGTGTGAAAGAAATGTCCAACTTTTTATTCATGCCAAAACAAAAAATATTCTCTATAAATCACAATCTTATTACTTTTGAGAACCAAAAAAACCCTGATATTTTTGCCAAATTTGTGTAAAAATTGATGTAAAATGAGCATCGAAATATATGATGATCTAAACACTTATCTTTCTATCTGCCAGCCTCACTTATGTACAGGAGATGAACCGCACAATACCGCACATTCATTACATCTTAAACTTGAAAAATGTTTTATATTGGAAGCATCCTGCCTGAATTATAGAAAACCTCCGCACTTCTTTGTCATCTCACAGCACCTCTGTGCTACTTTCACTCATCCTAACTATGACAGACCGCCTCTTGTCTTGTCAGAGTGATTTATTCTTGGATGACTAGAGTCATACCTTAGGACAGTTCAGTGACCTCAGATTTATGTCGTTTTAGTTAGTGCAACATCAGCCTGAGGGTAAATTCCACCAGAGTACTAGCTATTCAAGGACTGAAATGCAATAATAACAGTCAAGTGACACCCCTGTTTTGATGTCAGAGGAACAAAGAGCCAAGCCCCGAGGTAAACAGTAACAGCCCCAATAGCTGTCCCAGACAAATGGCTGAAGTCAGAGGAGTTTAGAGAGACTGAAGGTGTTGCCGGCTGACATGCTGTGACAGACCACTGAGTCTGCCTGTTGGTATCGTAGCATAAGCATGTCATGTTAGCTGAAATACATGAACACTGGGAGTTTAGCTGCCAGTTTAAACTGAGGTGCAAAAGAAACACAAGTATACCAGTGTCAGGCATAATGGCTGAAATGACGCCAAAGGAAATCTGGGCTGACTGCTGGGTGACTGACGAATGTTTCTTGCAATACTTAAACACTTTGCTCTATGTCTGTTTTTTTTTTTTTTTTAAATTAAGCCCGCTCTTGGCCTTTTGAATTATCCCTAATTGCAGAATAATTTAGCATTGATCAGATCATTAGCTTTGATGTCAGGCAGCAAATAAATGTCAGAAAATCGCTGCCTTTTCAGAAAAAGCAGCTCCTACAGTGAGAAAAGAATTAGTTGAAAACAAAACAATTATTAAACAATACAGACCCCACCACTTGTCATATATTCTTTTAACAATAAGGTGAAACTAAGAAAACTAAATGCAGTTATAGCTATATTAGTTTTACTCTTAATATCTTTATGTCACAACTTAGAGACAGCCGCTTGAGTTTCATACAGTAACAAATTGAAATCCCACACTGCCATATGATTATCCTTGAGGCCAAACAAAAGTATATTTCCTAACACAGCTGCAAAGGCTCTTCCCCCCTTTTTTCACACGTGGCTGACTTAGTAACTAATTGTGATCGCAATCTAGGTGTTTAAAGCTGACTGATGTGAAATTAAATGTGAAAAGCAGGTGTGATCTTTTTCTGTCTGGCTTGTCTGTCATTTCCATTTTAATCCATCTGCAGTGTTACGCCACTATCTGGTCTACTACCCTCGCCTTTTATGAAGGTAAAAGCAATTACACTGTTAGAAGAAGTGACCTTGAAAAAAAAAACATTTAACTTTTTTTTAAATCTTGAGATAACAAGATAATTAATTTAGGATCTTGAGATTAGAGGAGTTGAAAAGCATGTGAAACAATGAACTGCTGAGGTCCCAGATCTGTGGCAGAACAAAACGTGACTGCTATTGTAATGTGTTTAATGGTTAACTTTACATGGCCGAGAAACATGGGGGGGAGGGGCTTTGTCTTCACTTGCTTATCTCATTTACACCTGATGTATGCAGCAGTCTTCAGAAAACGAATTAATGGGTTCCTTGTAATGAGACACCCTAATTATCACAGCTAAAATAAACAAACAAAGTCTTCCCATATACAATGAGATACATTTTTTATGGAGACACAGTACAATAAAACAAATAGCAAGAAAGCAATCTGTCTTTGTTAGCACATTGTGGCTGACTGATCATTCTCTTTTAGGGTTCAGACTGTGCTGTTAAACAGGCTTCTGAATCAGACTAGTGGAGAGTCATACATTCACAGGTAGTGCAGCCGGTATTTGCCCAGCTAACTCGGTCCCAGGGCGTGTGTGTGTGTGTGTGTGTGTGTGTGTGTGTGTGTGTGTGTGTGTGTGTGTGTGTGTGTGTGTGTTCCTCAATGCAAATTATCTTTGATGATTAATAGTTGTGTTCAGAAGTTTACATACACTCCAGCAATTTCCAGTTCATGGCCGATTTGAGCCTTTGGAGGTTCCTGGGTTGTTTTTAGACATCAAGACCACTTTCCTCTGAGGGTGACAAGTGGGTCTTCTTCCAGACCTTGGCAAAGTGGTGACACATCCAACTCACCATGGTTGGCCACGGTTTTAGTTTTAGTGGTATCAGGTACTAAAACCAGGTACCAGGTACTAAAATAGTACCTCCCCACCCGTGGTTCCAAGCAATCCAAGCAGGTACTAAAATGTGACTTTGTCAGACTGCATGTCACTGATTGGCTGGTCAGTAGCATCACTCAATGAGTCATGAGAGCGTCTTGTTTATAAAAAACCAAAACGACCATTTGTGAAACCCAGCAACGGGGCAAAAGCTACAAAAACAACGTCCTGGTCCCTGAATCTGATGAAAAGCCGCCGACCGAGCAGCAGGTATATTCTTGCCTCGATGTCCACTTTTTGTTGTAGCGTTCGTGTCGCATATTAGTTACCCTGTAGGAAACTCACGTGCATTGCTACGACAGCAACAGCGCACATTAGGAAGTACTCAACTGTAATGGAAAACCAGTCAATCTGAGTCAATCTGAGTCGAGTTGTGGCGAGTCGATCCGAGTAGGTACTAATGGAAAATGGGCTTAGTACTTTGGTACAATTGTTTGAACTGATCATCTTTAGAGTTATTTAGAAATGGCTCCAAAGTACCTTACCAAGTTGTACAAATCTACAATTCTCTTTCTTAGATGTGTCAAAGAAATTTAACTATCTGTGACCATAAACCATAAACATATTTTTCATGACTGTGTGACACTAAGAAGGCCCAAGACATTCTTACCCCCAAGTTGTCACATACAGCTTGATTACAATCTTTTCGAATCACAGATGAATCCACCTAACAAGGCAGTATCCTGTCAGATGAGGTAGTGCTGTAGGATGCAGGTGTGGTGGCCTGGACCACAGAACTTTGAAAGGGTAAGAGTTTTGCATCCCTTTTGGACTTGTCATTTTCAGTGGTTAGATTTAGGCACCATGGTACATGGGTGGGTTTGGGAAAAGATCATATTTCTGATTAAAATACACCCTAACATCATCTCATGGATGATGAAAGGTGGTTCTACAACAGGAAACAAAGAACATTTGTAGATATCACGGACAGACATCAAGGGACTTCTATTGGAAACTATCAGACTCTTCTGCATGCTGGATAATTATGCATTAGTGAGTTCAAATGCGATGGCTGCCTAACCAAGTGTCAGTGCGTGATGACTTGGGAGTTGGACCACAGTATTTGGCAGGCTGCAGTGTGCAAAGATTGAATTCAGCTCTGCAAGAGTGCCAGTTGTAATCAGTAATAAACAGACCTCCTGTTGTTCTCAGAAAAGGAAAGGGGTGTAAAATTGTTTTGTGTAGGTTCAAAAAGAACCACAAATTGATCTGGGACCCAGGATCCCAGGAGCCCAAGGTTATGTACTAACAAGCCTGTTTTGTGTCTCTCTGTCTAATATGCTGGCGGAAGTCCCTGAGGCTATTTTTAGGCTCACTCCCATGACAGTAACAGTCAAGACCTTGATATGTCTGGGCTAAGACCTATTCAAAGAACTACCCTGTACAGTCTTTTAACTTGGACAACAAGGACTGACTTCTTCCTTTTAAAGGACAGAGGCCCTCGGTGGCATGCTTTTATCGCTTTAGTGCAGCACAATTGGCTTAACCTAAAACAAAAACACACAAGCGCACAAAACACAGCATCATTGTTCTTTCTGACAGTTGGGATTTGGTAGGGAAAGCTTTGGACGAAACTCAATGGGGAAAACCAGGCTTTGAAACAACACAAATGATTTCTTCTTTTAAGGTTCTTTATGTGCCTTTGCACAAATTATAGAGGATAAAGTTGGTAACAAATACCAAGTGAGATGATGGCCAAAATCTCATAGAGGCCTGTTGTGAGAAAGCCCAGTTTAGAGCTTTTGGTTATTGAACTAAACTGCCCAGTTGCCATGTCCAAATGAAAGCATTGTGTGTTCAGGTGGTAAATTCAAGGTAAAAACAACATAATGTAACTTGCAGCACTTGACACATAAGAACAAGATTATCATCAGTGGGAAAAAAATACACAATTTTAGTGAAAAATTTGGGAGGAATTAAATATGTGTCTTTTTTTTTGCATTTGGGACATGAAATAAAAATGTACACATGTTTTAACCTTCCATCCAAGATGACATGTTTTAAGAACTGAATTGAATTGAATTCAGTATGCAGCAATTACATTAACTGACTTTTGTCATAAAACATACCTTCTAATAAAAATGGACTTTTGGATTAAATTAAAAAGTCCTGGAGAATGAAAGCACCAGCCTGTTATTTATCATTAGTGGAAAATGTAAGGGTCTGAATATTATAGCTATAAATCATATAGCTCCAAATCACAACAACAGTCCCCTCAATGTGGTTTGTATTGTATGGTAAAGACCCTACAATAATAGAGACAGCTGTATAGGAAATGAGAAGAATTCTTCATGTTTAACATTTACTTTACAAATCACTACTTAACATCTCTATTAGAAAATCTGAGTGTTTGCTTTTTCTTTGTTTTTTTTCCTCTCGAGTCTGTATGTTTTTTCATCAGGCCTCAAATTACACAGTAAACAGTCAATATGTCATTAGACTGTACAGCTGGCCATCATGTCAGTTCAGCCTAAGGTCAATGTGGATATTAACAGTCTTACTTCTCATTCTGTTTTGATTGCTCAGCCACTCATAAATCCAATAGATGCAATGAACACCAGGCTGTGTAACACATGACCCCTGAAAATGATGGGGCAGATCGACATCTGTGTTCACAATCCTGAAGTGCAAATTTGACCGATGATCGAGATGATGGAGCCATTATCTTGCAGCGGGGCATGTGTGTGCATCATCTACTGCATGTGTGGGCTATACAGCTTTGTAGATCACATGGATCAGATGAGATCAAAGGGTTAATGAACTGTTAAGCCTTCATTTTGTTGAGATCAAAGACTTGCAAGCGTTACGATGGCAATCAGCACCTTCGTCTTTCTGGGAAGGTCATGGCTAACAGAACTTGGGATATGTTATTCTGGGTTTTTGTGAATCCGTGCTGATGTGTGTGTGTGTCATTCTGTAGTCCTACCATACCACAAGCAATGACGTTTTTGTTTTTTAAAATTTTTTCAGCATCTGTTTACATGGTGAAATAGTGTGAAAATATTACACATTTCATCTGTTGGAAGACAATCAAATCAAATCAAATGGTTCATTTCTTGTATGGTTGCTTCATTAAAAATAAAATTATGTAGCCAGGCAATCATAAAGCAAATAGATATGTATGGAAACAGACTGGCCCTGATTGAAATTACTATTATTATTTTTTTCATTACTATTATTTTTAAATGGCGTCATTATCTCAAGATTGGGAGTTAATTATTTTGTTATCTCAAGATAAAAAAAAAAAGGTTGTTTTCTCATCGGTTAAATTATGTCATTATCTCAAGAAAACAAAAGGCAGATGTCTTGAGATAATGGGATCATTTATCATGAGAAACTGACTTTTGTTTTTTTAAGATCACGCCATAATTACAGAGAACTTGGTAGCCCTGAAGACAGCTTGGTCCCCTTATCTTTTTACTGATAGAGTTATCAAGCAGGATCACTAAAGTGGCTGTGAAGTTGTGGTGGGACTAGTGTTCTTTTTAAACGATGAGGATTGACCTGAATGTTATCTCCAATAGAAAAACACAATCCAAATCCTTCAATTTAGACTTCGACTGATCTGCAGTTTGTCCATCCATCCATCCATCCATCCATCCATCCATCCATCCATCCATCCATCATTCGGTACTTTATACATTATTTATACTGATTAATTAAATCAGTTGCTTCAGTTGTCATCTGTCAGTGCAAGCAAGTGAGACTATACTTCACCTTTCGACAACATGACTATGTGCCAAAATGGACAGATACATGATTTCTAAACCATTCGATTCACTCAATTCAGTTCATATTTATCATTGCTCCCGTTAATAGGAATATAAGTAACACTGATAAGGAAAGAGATCAGATTAGCTCATGCTCATGCTTCGGTTTCAAAATAAGTAGCACTCTGTTTTCTTTCTATGTCTGCTTTAGGTAAGAAAGAAAGATGAGAAAGAAAAAACAATAGAGCTCATGTTGGTACCTTTATTTAAGTGAGTAAGTTGAAAATCGTTCTCATGCATGAATCACACACCAATAATAGCCTAATTCTATGCATGACCGAGAGGAATCAAGGCATACAGAAATGCATGGCAAAAAAGAGCATGTTGTCAGTCATTCGAAAGACCACAAAAGACCCAATAAGAAGGAGAGCTCATGTCTTATTAAGAGGAGAGGAGCTTTCCTTTGGCTCCCCTGCAGTTCACACCCTGCTGTCTTGGCACTCCAGATCTCTTATAAATGAAGTGGAAACAACCTTTTGTCTCCTTGTGATAACTAAATAATGAACCCATTACCACAAGAAGCATGCCATGTTATCTCAGCATAATTAGATAACTTAGACAATTTAAACTAAATTAAACAATTATACGTACACACGGTGAACAGATACATTTAAAAAAGCTGTATATTTATTTATCTATTTAAAGTGACTGCAACATCTAATTATAGTTGAAAATAATAATATATTAATATAACCCTTTTTGTGCAAAGTGGTAACTGTATAGCAGTGGTTGTTTAAAGGACCATACACCAATATTATTTGTTTTGTTGTATTGTGTGTGATAATAATTACCACTGCCAGAAATCACTTGCTTCCTATATACTGAAGGAAGCAGCGCAAACATTTGTTTTGATTAAGGCATGCACATGGGAAAGCAAAGGAGTAGTGCTACTTTGTGCCCTCGGTGTTGCAACAGTTTTTAAAGTAGATAGAGTTGAACTGTCAAACTGATCAGAAACATAAAAGAAAAAGCATCTGATTTATTTGGAGAGGTGCTGAAGGGTCATGGATAATGCATTCTCTCTATTACAGCTAAACACTACAAAAGTATATATCCATAATATGAATGTTGTGCTGTTTTTTTCCAAAGCCAAGAGCAGTATAGAATAAAATATATATATAAGAAAATAAAAGTTTTAGAGGTAACATAAAAACTCTCAGAGAAATGTTTCATGGTAGTACTTCACTGTCACAGGAATTTAACCTTGGTTGCAATTATGCATAAATTTAAATCAAATTTAAAGTGATTATTTTTATACATGTCTTAAATTGCTTTTGATCTGATAATAATTCTCTCTCCAGAGAAATTATAATTAGCTATAATTTAGCAATACACAGGAAATATTTCTAGGTTTTTATACTAGCCTCTGATTATTGCACTAAGATTGTAATTAACTTATTTTAACGTTGCACTTAAACACCATAATTCTGCATATATAACAGTGGGGTGGGGTAAATTAAAGGCAAGCAGAAACAAATCATCCTCCATTGTTAAACAAGACAAACTGGAACAGAGGAAAACATGCTGTTTCATGATTTTCTTTTTTGTGTTATGTATTCATTGTCTCTTTCTCAAGATCTTTGCCTTTTCTGCACTGATTCATGGATCGTGGAACTGTAAAATATAATTATTTCTGCATTTAATCAACTAAGGGATTGTTTGCAGACAGTAATCTGAAAATATTGGTTGGACTTGCACCTGTTGAACTTACATGTTTTATTAAACAGGAAATGGCAGGTTGATCAAGGAAGTCCTTGCCAATGGAGGAGATAAACTACCAAGCTAAATAAGTTATTAAAAATTTCACACTATACTGTAACTTAGCTGTATCATACATGTTAACCAAAATGGTTAGCAATAGAAAACCTATCTGTTAAGATGATAAATTACAGGAGCTTTTTTTTTTTCCATTATTGCTAATGCCAGCTCTTTATCCAGAGATGGATAGGTCAGCCTATCAAATCAACAGATGATTCCATTGGTTAGTAGTCATGTGTTGTTAAGCCTGCTTCCAAAGAGAATAGCCAACTGTTGCAACAGGGTAGCAATAAATTAAAGAATGGATTCAAACATGAGAAACATTCTGACAGAATACTGTTGTAGATGCAAAGAAAAATATATTTTTTTCTTCTCTTTTAACTGATGTCTGATGTATTTAGATTTTACTGGACATGCAGTACTTGCTTTGCTTGCCCTGACTGAATGCAACTGATGTATGACATGAAAACAAACAACTAATTTGTAATCCGCAGCCTGGAACCTGTGAGAAATAATATGAACGATTACTTCGCATTTTCTCTACAAACAGCCCTTTTTTTCTTTTCATATTTGAGCAAGTTACAAGAATTAAAAGGAAGGCATATGCAGAAGGGCTTTTGCCCTGCTGGAAATCATAAAACCAAAACAGAACAAATTCAACGCAAGAAGTGGAACGAGGAAATGTGAAAAAATGAGAAAATATTACTGCAATTGTCAAAAATGTGTCATTCCTGAGCCACACTGTGACAGACATTAGGAAAAATAACTGAAGAATGAAATGAAAGAAAAATCTGGACGTGTGTGTGCTTTCATGCAAACTGTAATTGGAAAAGTCACACTGGACAGCAATTTGCAAAAAAAGAGAAAAAAATCTAAATAGCCCCTGCTGATAACAGAATAAATAAATACAAAGTGAGTAGCATGTTTAATCTTTACTGGTTTCTGGGATTTTAGATGCAGAAGCTGTGCTCCTCTCCAAATGCAGCATAGCCAGGGAAAACAGTGTGGTTTTGGGCTATCCTGGCCCAATCATGATTGATAACAGTGGTCATAAGAGACACTGTGAGAGAGGTAGAAAGTTGGTCAACATGGTCTTGCAAACAAATATTAAAAATGACCATCTTACATTGTGATTAGTTTGTATACTAAACAAATAATCAGCCAAATTTGCAGAATTGCATTGATGCCCATATTTCAGTTTTCATCCTAGAGTCTGTATTAATTTATGTCAGTGCTGTAACTGAACTTTCCTACATCCATTTCTCACAGTATAGCTGGCAATTAACTAACATTGCTGAAATTTCACTGCACACTCAGATGCTGACCTGCACTGTTTGGGTTCAGAATTGCTGGAATGGATAAGATATCTACAGCCCCGAGGTCTTCCTCTGATGCGTTGACTGTTAAAACAAACTTCCTTCTAACTTTGTGAAAAAAGCTCAAAATTATCCAAAAAAGGTTTCTGGGAACTCTGGAGCTTCTCTATGTGAACTTGTAGTCAATGTCTGTTTTTTACTGTCTACTGCCGGTGGTCCAGACAGAAAGTTTGAGCTTCTAAAAGTCAGACTGCACTTCTATGATCTCTTTACTGTGGCAAGCCCTCGCCCAGAAGCTTTAATTCCTGCTTTAAAGGTGGTCTTTGCTTTGAAAAGCTTTTCTTAAAAGTAGACGTTCAGGTGTTCGTCTCCTACTCCACCAGCTCATCAGACAATCTTCGCAGACGCTGTGACTACATGACAGAAGAACAAGGCTGTCAGAGGTTTCACAGCAGTCAGGATAGTAGAGGTTCTCCCCTGTCAAGAAGGACGTTTTCTTACTTTGTTTAAGCTGGAAATTCAGCCGATGAAAGAGTGAGTGATGGCTCCATCCCCTCCTCCAGTCTTTTCACAGACATGTAATTTTACTTTGACTGTTTTTAAACTTAAATTGTTCTTTAGAGTTAGCTGCACTCAGAGTCTGTCCCAAATTATCATACCTTTAAATCTTAGCGCACTGATGAACCTTCAGATAGTTACAGAGACCATCACTAGTCATAAAAAAAGAGAAGATAGATTTCACTTTCATATTTTATTTTATTAGGAAAACAAAAAGGTGACGGACAATTGTGTCTTCAACTCATTGAATTAATTGAGATTTTGCAAGAGCAGATGGCATGTATTTTGTTAATAATCCATTTTAATTTATAGATAATTGCTGCCTAATTTATTGCTCTTTGTGTTTAAACTATAATAAATACAAACTGCTTTGAATGATTATCAAAATACAGATACGTCTTTGTCAGACATTTATCCTCTGTCCAAAGACCCCAAATAGTTTAATATCTAACTTCTCCAGAACATTGTAATGAGTGTGCTGTGCAAGAAGGCAGGTTTAACACCCCAATGTTCAGAAACAGGTAGGTAAACTCAAAAAATCAGCTTTATTGCTGGGACTCACAATACGTAGAACATAAACTGTGCAGGAAGCCATGACCACAAAACTAGGAAACTAAAAGAGATGATGCAACAAAGAACAAGGGGAGACTCAAGATATATACACAGCAGGATAACGAGAGGAGAGACATTAGCTGGGACACACAGCTGGGAGTAAAACTAGACACGAAATCACAGAGGGACAATGACCACAAGAAATAACAGATGGCAGACCCATAAACGAACTAAACGGGGAAAACAAACGTGGACTACATACCAAAGGGTAAACCAACACAAGACTGACTTTACACATAAGACTAAAGGACTAAACATAGAGAAAACACGAGGCAAGGAGAGACATGGGAACATAACAGAGGCAAGAATACAAAGGGACACAAGAAATAAACTGAAATCGGGAACAGAATAAATAAGAAACTAGACCTGGGAAATATAATGAAACAAATGCACATAAAAGATACAAAACTCAAAGGACTCAGGAACCATGACAATCATACTTTTAGCTGCTTCATGTGTGTGGTGGTATGCAGCAAAGATACCACAAGATTTTGGCAAATTTTACTGCTGAGAAAAACAAAGCATTAAAAAGTAATTCTCCACAGTGCTTTCATAGCAAGGGTTTCAAAAATAAATCGGTTGCAAAGTGGGCTCAGGGGCTCTGTAAGGTTCATTAAACACATTATAATTGCATCTGACATATCAGCTGACTCCTCATGACTTGTTAGAAAGTGAGAAATCCGTCAGCCTTTATTAATGACTCTCTATAGCCACAGTACAGATGCCTTATTAGAAAGTAAGGCCTATTACCCTATATTAATGACTGACTTTGCTAACTGCAGACTTCAGGGTTTATTAGAGACTTTAGAGACTTTTCACAGTGTAATGCTGAAGGATAACCAATGTATAAGAGTTTTCTTCACAACTTAGAATCAAGTTTGTAATCTTATATAATCCTACTCTGCACCACCGGATTATTCTGTTTCGCTTCCAACTGCTCCTAAAATGTAGCATTAATGCAAAATGGATATTTAAGCTAAACTCGTGGGACTGTCGTAGCACATCTGCATATGTGTCAGAGACACAGACACAGTGAGGAAATGTATAGATATAAGCTCAGCTGTAATCCAGAGGTCTGCCAGGAGTGCAGGTGTGACAGGGATTTAGCATCTGTTAGTCCTCTGCCAACATCCAACGCAGTACTAACCGTTATCCTCATGCATAATTACCCCTGCACACACTCCATGTGGCTGATTCTTCTCCACAAGATTGCCCCAGTTGCTGTCTCAGCTCACTTTTAGAGCCTGATTTAGCAGCAGATTACAAAGTTAGATTAACACCAGCAAGCGTTGGGAATTACTTTCAAAAGGAGACCCCAGATCAGCGCAGAACTGTTTCCGCTGCAGGATCAGGTCTGGATTTTCTGAAGGCTACCTAAGCTTTGCTTTGAAATTAATGGGGAGATTGTACAGGGATATTTAACTGTTGTTATTCAGTTTCTTCCCATTGTTATAAAATGAACCTTTAGGAATTGTTATTGGTCAGGTTTTCTATTTGGATTATATATCTATCTGGCACATGGGGTAAGATGGAGGTGAGGTAAAGAGAACTGATCTGAAGCCTGGATCTTCTCCATGCCTGCTTCATGCCCTGGGGGACGGGGCTATGGCCCCCCACACCCTCTAGCAGACCGTTACATGGAGAAACCTTCTGTATACAAGCGCGCTGATCCACACAGGTGTGCACACGGGTGTTCACTGTTCGTAGACATAAACTACACCTTTCTTAGCTGCTACTTCAAAGCACATTGTGCGCTGTCTGTCCTGTGTGCTGCACAACAACATTCAATATTTAGTATTTACTGCTGTTCACACTTAGATTAACGGGATGGTGTTGTGTTTAGTATGTTGCTTTGTTTTTTTTTTTTGCTTGTTTTCTCTTCTTTTTCTCTCAACAGGTGATCCAGGAGATTTTTTTTTCTTTTTCTCTTTGTCTTTGTAAGTGCCCTTCCTCACTGTCCCTCTTCCCTTCTGTTTTTCTTTTCCTTCCTCTCTTTCCTATCCCCCAGTCATGTCTGTCCCATCTGTAACAACCGAAAATAAAATAAATAATAACAACAAAGGTTGATCAAATGGACCAATACGGCAATGCCATGATGATCCATTTGGCAAAATAAATCCATTTGGTATCCTTGTTGGTCTTCAGACAACAATTCTGACGGCTAAAGAACCAAATGGGACAGACAAAAAAAAAAAAAAAAAAAAAAAGAGAACTGATCATATTACCTTTATTATCTGTATACTTTGTAAACAGACAAAGAAAAAAAATCTCTCTTTTCATGAGTGCCAGAGCATCAACTGCCTGGCCTCAATTTGTGCAGGAAATGGAACAAATGTGGAAACGTGGTCTACAAATTTCAACTGTTGGAGATAGCCACATTACTATATCAAGCACAAAGTCAATAACATGAACCTAAAGTGCAAAGACTTTTGTATTTCCTTTTTGATGGGAATTTCTACTAATATCCAATTACTTTTTCTGGGAAATAAATAAATAATGTAATACTTTTGTGAAAAGTAACAAGTAATGTACAATATAATGATTTTTATATTGTAAAGTTTTTTGATGTTTCCATAGGCTTTAAGGGGGGAAGGTAGCAGTGGGGTGCTGATTATCAAAAGCACTTGATTAATTGATCATCAGTAAGTGTGAGCAAGCTCTGTAAAAGCGGAAGTTTTGGCCACTGTGTGTTATCAAAGAACTAAAGAGGAAAGATTTCAACTTTGAACATTAGAACTGAAAGAGAGAGTACTTTTGTTTTTACCATGACAAAATGTGAATCAACCAGATTTCCTTTCCTAATCTGGCTGATTCATGTATAATCCTCATCACTAAAGCATGTGTCATAAAAGCTGTCATATTTAAGGTATCTTGATTGATTCATAATGTAGGAAAATATTCCTTAAATAAATGCCATTTGCTGTCTATCTATATTAACTAATAAACGTAACATCCATTGGAACACAAAAATGGCAAAAGTTGACAAAAAGTATACTGAACATTATAATTTAACATTACCAGCTTTTTTCACTTACTGTATTTCCACATATAGTGACCTTTTTCCCCTGAGCTGCTGTTTGTAGCTGTACTTTTCTAATTACCTGTGTTTAATACATAATTGCTTTTAATTTATTGTTTTTGATGCATTCCTGCCCTGTTAAGTTAATACAAAAGTAAGACTGTTTAATATTAAAAGCCCTCAAGAAAGTGTTCCAAGAATAGAAATACTTCCTTTCTTACAAAAAGCTAGTCAGCTTTTAACATATTTACAACTTTGCAGGTCTTCTGTCTCATACAAATACAAAATACTGGACTCTAGAGCAGAGAGACATGTTCTCCAACGTGCCTCCTTCTGGCAATTCAATGGTGGTTTCCAGGAGAACGGTACTTGTGTGACTGCATTGTGCCAGGTGTTCTGTTCAGTTTGGGGCAGGGGGGTTATGGTGTGGAGGTTTTTTTTCTTAGGAGTTGGGCTCAGCACCTTAGTTCAAGTGAAAAGAACTCTTAAAGCTTCAGCATGGACGTGCACAAAGCAAGGTCCATAAAGCTATGGGTGAGTGAGTTTGGTGTGGAAAAGCTTGACGGTCCTGCCCAGAATGCTGACTTCAACCCAATAAAATACCTTTGGGATGAATTAAAGCATAGACTGTGAGCCAGGACTTCTCATCCAACATCAGTGTCTGACTCACAAATCTGCTTCTTGAAGAATGGTCAAAAATTCCCATAATCACACTCCTAAACTTTGTGAAATTCCCCCCCAGAACAGTTGAATTATAGCTGCAAAGGGTGGGCTGACATCATCTGAAACCCTATTGATTAAGAATGTGATGTCACTCAGATTCATATATATGTGTGTGTGTGTCTCTGTGTGTGTGTGCAGGCAGATGAGTGAAAAATTCTCAGGTATTACTAATATTCTCAGCTATCATTAATTAAAATCTGATTAAGTGCACATGATTGGACTCAAGAAGGTGTAAGCTGTTTTATTTAATCTTTACTTTGCCACAGATGTGTGTGGAATTAACGTGCCACAGTCTTAAAGGTTTTCTAAGGCTTTTGGAGCACCGCTGTAGAAGCTTGAGGCAAATTGATTTAAACCGACCTCCAAATTATTTGAAATCAAATATTTCACTGTAAGGAAAACTCTTTTCAAGAAAGTACTTCAAAATCCTCCCAGGACTGGCTTTTCTAGCAAATTCAACACAAGAGCAGATCATTTTACTCAAAAACAAACAAACAAATAAATAAATAAATACATAAATCACCAATAAGCCTCGCATTTATTCTCCAGGTAACTCTTTCCACTGTTAAGGCGTACGTGGCTGCAATCAGAAACAGACTGCAAAAATTCAACCTGCAATGGAGAAATGCCAGCAAAAGGCTTTGCTGTCCAAAAAGAACATTAGTGCAAAACTACAATTTGCCAATGAACATGTAGGCCAAGACCACATCTATTGGTATAATGTGGTCTGCAGAGATGAATCAATGTTAAGAGCTGCACAGCCACAGTAATAGCAGTCATTTTGGCCCAGATGTTAGGGAATAGTGAACAATTAGTCAAAAAGGCCTGGGAAGTTTTTTTCTTACAAAAAGGGGCATACGTAGCTTTTGAAGCCTGTAAGTCACTTCCAAAGTTTACTTGTCGGCATATATGTGGGGAACAAATTAAAGGAAAGAGCTCTACCTTTGTCCCCCTGCAGTAAGGGGATTTGGTGCCTCTGTTTAGTTGCCAGGGGATTTTTCTGGCATTGTTTGGGTAAACGTCTCCCTTTAGAGCAAAGAGTCCCTGCAAATCAATACAAAGTTAGACAGACTGATCACCCTTATCCTGTGATGAAACAGTTCTTTTATGATGGGAGTGATCTCCTTCTGCATCACAATGCTTTCATCCATAGGGCACAAAGAGTCACTGAATTGATGTGATAAGGTCTTTACAGTCAACAGATCTCATCACCAAAACAAGCGAAATGATGGCTTAGTTAATGAGGGCAGACAAAAAGAGAGGAAGTGTGGGAGTCTTCCACAGACAAAAGCATAACTACAGAGGAAATAAGCGCATGCAGGACTTATATAAGACAAAAAAAGAAAAGATGAAAAGGTTGGTATGCAAGTTGTGCAAATGTCCCTGCTTTATCAGAAGGAAAAATGTCTCACTCCTTGCATTTTTTTCTCTCTCTTGCTATTTCTCTCACTGTCAATTTCAAAGGCCTTTCATCCTATCGCCAGATCTTCATTCTTCTTCATTTTATCTCCTACTGCCTCACTCTTTAATTCTTTAGGCAGTCAAAGCATAGAAGACAGCATGCTCAGAGAACAAAACACTGTGGGTGAAATTGAGCCTCAACATTTCACCTCTTGTCTGTCTTATTTTTGTTCCACTTCCTTCCCTTTCCTCTCTCTAATCAAACGGCCCACCTGCCTTTTAGTTCTTTTCGGAGGGGTGTCTCACTGCAGGGGATTTTATTTTTATTCCTCCCCTCTCTTCACCTCTCCTCTTCTCTCCAGAGTGTTGAGGTGTGATATATCATTCCCCTGGGCATTGGGGAGGCAGGTAGCCTTTTAAGGCTGTAGGTTCTTAGGGCTTGTTGATATAGTGATAGCCTGAAGAGATACTGAGCTTCTATTTAGGTGTACCTTTTTTTTTTTTTATGTGCATTTATTTTAATATATATGTGCATTTACTCTGTACCTTTGCGTGTGTGTAGATGCCTGGTTGTAAACTTCTCAGGTAGCAATTTTAAGCACACTAAAAACACATGAAAGCTACACAGAACACAAACAGGTAACCTCCTAATTTCATGTAAATATATTTGTCCTTTGTTTTCTTCCCTTTTGTTGCACGTCTCACACAGACACACACACACACACACACACACACACACCTGCGCACGCACGCACACGTGCAGGTTCAAGTGAGTCATTAACACAGCCATGCATCTCTGATTGATTGATATTAATAGACGGAGCAAGAGGACCTTTCAAATAGTCTCCCTTGCCATTGTCCCTCCCCTGTTCCCACATGCACCTCTTCCTCCTCTCTCTCTCTCTCTCTCTCTTCTTCTCTCACACTGCCTCAGCATCTCATCTCGGTGCCACCAGCAGCATTAACAGTGAGGCAGTAGGCAGACTCTTTTTTTCCCCCCACACACAGCACAGACAGGAGCCGGCACTGATGCGCAAATGCACAGAAACGCACACACTCACATGCACTGGAAGCAAACAGGAACCGGACAGAGACTCCAGCTGCAGCATGTCCACCGGCTGCAGTCAGACATGTAGGAGGAGGAGGTGCTCTGCTCGCTGTTCCATGTCCGTCTCAGTCCTCTAAGCACCTCCCATCCCCCCGCGTTCGCTCCCTGGCTCTGCGGTTGCTGAGGGGCTGGCTGGAATGACCCGGGAGAGCGGGAGACACAAGGAGATGCGCTAGATGGGGCTGCCGGCTGGGAGGACTCTCTGATCCTTGCTCCCTCCTCCTCTCCATGCCGACAGAGACAGCAGAGCTCTGATCTGTCCCACAGATGTATGCCCATATAGGAGGGCATGGCTGTGTAACGCGAGGGTCTTCAACAAGCACAGCTTGAGAGAAGGACCACCACAGAGACACCAGGTAAGAGGTGCACAGCTGGGGCTACTCTGTTGGATTTCCATCTATATTGATCTGCGCAGATGTGAAGGAATCGGCAATGTGTCTGAGATATAGAATATGTCATTGGTTTTTTTTCATCCTCATCAGTGTTCAACTGTTGGCTTGGTTATTTACTGAAGGTTTGTATCTGTTTTGTTTGTGTGTGCCTGCTGTGCTGCATGGCCATTGATTAGAAGGGAGATGGGTCTGTGGATGAGCACTGTGGCAGCATAATAATGGAATATGTCTCCTGGAGGACATGGTCTGATATCCATCTGAGGAATGTCAGTGGGAATGAAGAGGAAACAACAGAGAGGTAGCAGGAGCGGGGAAGAAAAAGCAAAACAGAACAAGTGATTGAAAGTCCATGACATTTCGTATAATTTATATGACTGTCATATACTGTGGGCTTGTGCTGCTTTGGGGCTGGGAGGAGGGGGACCATTTTGCTTTGTTTTTTTTTTTGTTTTTTTTCTCCTACTGCTTCATTTGTAATTCATATATTCATCCCACACTCCACATTTGGACAGTTTTTCAATTACAGTCTAAAGGCTGTATTTCACGGAGTGGCAGGGTAGCTGAAAGTGCTCATGTTGAAGAAATGACGCAAAAATGCCACACAGGACTTTGAAGAAATGATGCCGACTTGCAGAGCGGGACTGGCCCACGGGTACGAGTATGGCACAGATGAGGGTAGAAGTTTGGGTATGAACACAGGAAGAGCGGTGAAACTGCAACAAACACATGTTGAAGCCGTGTGAGGTTAACACAGAGGATGCAAGTGAAACTGAACAATCACAATTATTAATACGAAAGATGAAATGGTGGTGGCATCCCCTGCAGACCAGGGAAAAGGTCAGTTTACAACCTCTACTAATGAAGGATCTTTCCCCTGAACTCACCTCTAACACTCATTACAGGACTTTAAAATGGTTACAATGCCTTTATTTTTCTGTGTATATCAAAGACCAGGGGGCAGCAACAGCCTCAAAGTGCATTTCAGAGATTGGCTCTGGGTGAATGTGCTTATGCAGAGGTGCCTGTGGCTGAAAGAGATGAGCTGTCCGGTACCGTCGCATGGAGCATACATCACTGAACGCAGGGCCATGGACCCAGGAGGAATCAACAGAAAGAAATCCATTACTTAGATGACCAGGCATCTCTGATCTCATCATTTGACTAGGCAGGCTATAGAGACAGTGGGTAGGAGCAAATAGAGAGAATGAGAGCATTGAGGGAAGCCAGTCAGATGTGGAGAGAACACTTGCTTCAACGCCATGATTAATTCTAGAGGCAGTACATTCAACATGTGCCAAGAAATATCAATATTTTCCATTATGCGGCGTGTTTAAGAATGGACGGTGGCTGATTTAAAGGTTGTTTTTAAAAGCCATACTGCAACATCCATCTAAATGCCACTCAGCTCACTCAGAGTCTGGTTAGACTGGGGTTTGATAGAGTGGATGTCTGAGGTTGATTAGGTGTGCTTTTGCGGAAAATATATGCGTAGGTTGATTGTATGGCAGTAAACAAGAATCACTGGTGTAGAGCATAGTTTATCAGGTAAATTTTACTTCAGAAAAAACATGTTTTATGAATGTATAAAACATGATTTAAAGCCACATTAAAGCCCAATAATATTTTATGTGATCTTGTTGTACATTGCGCTTTCAGATGCAGCTGCTATGTCATCTTATCTGCCAAGTTCTGCTTAGTCATTAGAGGAAGCAATACAGCCCCAAGGTTATCGACTACAGCAAATTAACAAAACTTGCGATGCAGCCATTGCCCAAGTGCACAAACTTATCAACCTCTCATAATATGGCTCATTGAGAGATCCCGAGTAAGAGGCCCACCACTGACAAATACACAGCCTGGACATGCTTTCAAAATCCAATCAGCTTCATGTAAGGAGAACTAGCTGGCACAGGCTGGCAGTTCTGAAGAGGCACATAAAAGCACAGTTAACAGACTTGGCACTAGATAAAACCTACCGATTACACCAATTACAGTAGAGGGCATTTAAATGAGTGGAAACAACATGCATTATTTCAGTCTCATGAACATTTTACCCTGATAGTTGAGCACAAGTGGATAGCTCTGTTGCAAGACACGTGGGCACTCCAGAGATGCACATGAATAGGCACACTTGCACCAGCTGCTTTGATTTTAAATCTAAGCAGTGATGCCTATCTACAGTCTTGTCAGGCACAATGATTTCTGTCCAGTTTTCAAAGCTCTGCAGGACTTGAAAGCAACAATGTAGAGTGTAATTAAAGGATAAGGGTAGGGATGTTTTTTATTTTTATTGCAATCAAATGTGGTTAAAAAAATGAATGACACTGTACAGCAGGTATTCCAGAGCTCAAAAATATGGAGCTATTACAGTCTTGTTGAGATAAATTATCCCTGTCTTTCCTGGAATGTTGGGATTTGCCGATCAGTACCACTGAATTGATTTTATTGACATCCAGCTGCAATATTAACCATCAGGGCAAGTTTAGGTCTCTAAACTCACCAAAATAGCTCTGACCAGTTCAGACATCATCGACCGAGATTCTGAGGGTATGCCATCTGTGGGTAACTTGTGGGGTCTCTGTGGACTGGACTTGTTCCAGCCTGTATCCTGCTGATGCTTCATCAGATTGGAAGTGGGGAGTCTGCAGACTAGGTGAAGGCCTTAGGCTGTTTATCATGTACAAGCCGTTTCTGAGCAGTTTTTTTGCATTGCCCTGCTGGGGGTGGCTGCTGCCATTGGGAGTACTGTTGCCACGGGTGGTGTGCTTGATCCGCAACAATGTTGCAGGTGGGTGGTAAATATCTATCTATCTATCTATCTATCTATCTATCTATCTATCTGCAATGTTCTGTTACAGTCACCCTTGACAACCAGCTGTTTCTGGTGCTGTATCTCAGGGCCAGTTTGGCCAAACTGGAGGCCACAGCTCAGACGCACACAAGACAGAAAAACAGTAATAAACTGGCAGTGTTACTGTGGTAATAAATATCTGAGTAACAACATGCATATTAATTGGTCTTTTGTGCCAGCAGATTTCTGAGAATCATGCTATTGCTTTGCAGAAGAGCAGTGCAGTGTGAACTCATTGCTTAACTTGGCCAGGATCCCAAACTATCAACTGGGAAAAGGAAGCATGTGCAGCATACATAAAAATAAAGCAGACTTTGAACACTGGATTATAATATATCTGTGTCCTTATGGTCAGCCCTCCACCTCAGAACCATGCTTCTCTTAACCTGTGGACTCACTATTAACCTGCTTTCAAACCACCACAGTTTTTTATTGGTTGGGATACATTACTTCGAGTACCCGTCTAATGAGACATGAAGATTATCCAGCAAGTCCAGTTTGAGAAAAACATCCCCGGGTGTGAAGGCCTATTAGATGCCAAAACACAGAATTTTTACACCTCTGGAAAGTTGTCACAGCGATGGTGATAAAAATGTCTTCCATCAAAACACTTGGTAACTAAAGGGTAGAGCAAAATGTTGCTTTAGAAAGTCAATCATAGCCCAACAGGCAATTTGCACAAGAGTGAAAACTCTTTTGGGAGGTCTATGCTGCACAAACACTGAAGCTCCATCCACATTGGCACTGGTGTGGTGACCAGAGGACCTAGAAAGTCAGCGACACTGGGTGACTTCAAGTAATTACAGGTGAAATAACCAAGACAGATACAAAGTGGGCAGATCCTTAACCTTTCCCAACTTTAGAGTGAGGACTTGAAGCGCCTATAAACAAGAATGCAGGCTATTGTTGATTGACACATTACCTGGTAGTAAATATATTAGAGGGCTATCTACAGTAGGCGTACCAGAGCTCGTAATGCCTGGAAAGCGACCAGCTGTCAGCTTCAAAGCCATATGTGTGGACGCAGCTTAAGAAAAAACTTTCTGTGGTAGAAGACATACTGTATTCTGTAAATAAGCTTGAGTATATCTTTGTTAAATGCATATTCATCAATGTGGGAGGAAGAAGAGCAATTTTAACCATTTGTCAGTAAAAAAAAAATACACAGATTCAATGTATGCAAGTTAGAATTTATGCATTTAAACAACGCCTCCTTGTGCAAGCTGTAGTTGCAACCTACAAAACCCACTCTTATTTTTGTTTACAATTAAGCAACATAAGTGGGCATGCAAACTGGTGAGTGCATGTTTGATATGTGAAAGGTTTGAGTAGAGTTTAACTCTTAACTCTGTGGTTCAACTTAACTAAGGAGGAAGTGAAAATAAACGATAGCAAGTGAAAACTTTTTTAAAAAGTCTCGTACTCCAAGCTCCGAGTCACCTTTCCTGCGCCCTAATGTATCCTTTAATGGGGTCATTTCAGATGGCAGAAATAAACGACGCCATTTAGCCGGAGAACTTGTTGGGTCTATAACAATAAGGAGCTTTTAGATCCCTTTTGCTGACTGTGTGAAACAGGAAATGAGCAGTTGTATATCTTGTTAAAATGATGTTTTTTGCTGAGTCACCCATCCACCTCAACCCTCATCCACCCCCATGCTCTGGCTTTGCCGCTGTACAACAATGGCACCTTATTTCCTCTTTTGCTCCCGTCATAATTACCACAACCATTTCTGGGCTCAGTCACTTGAACATGACCATATGTCATTTTGTGGCACTTCTGAAATGACTAATTTCATTTTGTCGTTGTAACTCACTCTGACCTCGCCCTTCATTTTGTACATTTTGAAGCCAAACATACCACATCACTTTTACCGTTAGCATACAGTGTAGAAAATAGCATATAAAAAATTAACATATAAACTCAAGGAATTAACTCTAACTCTGAATGCTTTCAAGCCAAGAGCTTTCAAGCCAGAAATGGAGGATTCAGATCTGTAGCAATGTACCAGCAGTATGCTGAATATGCTCAGGGTCATGAATCATCATTGGAGATATGTGCAGCCTTTGAGGAGAACATTTGCATTCTCTCAAACATAATATAATTTTGCATCCTTTACACACACATATACACACTCGCACAAGTCAAAACATAATCATCATTGGTAGGATCGTGTTGAAGATTTTTTCTTGTTGTTGCTGTTGTTGTTTTGCAGGGTACAAACATAGCCAGGGGCCATAAAGTTAATTACTTTTTTAACTGTGGCGTCACGTTCCCTTTTCTGTCACCATAGCGTGCCAAAGGCAGCATTAAAATATCCATAGCATTTCATGGTTGGGCGTCACAAATTTCCCATCTAGTCCACTCTCTGTGCCTCTGTGTCTTCCTGCAGGTTTTACAAAGAAAACAGATGAC
The DNA here is from genome assembly GCF_036321145.2 of Pelmatolapia mariae. Classification (NCBI taxonomy): domain Eukaryota; kingdom Metazoa; phylum Chordata; class Actinopteri; order Cichliformes; family Cichlidae; genus Pelmatolapia; species Pelmatolapia mariae. The sequence goes on along the minus strand of NC_086228.1, from coordinate 6,134,172 downwards.
TGCAGTGTTTCTTGCAGGTTTGCTTTTTCAGAGGTTTTCATTTTTTAGCGGGCGGAAAAACAAGGATTTTAAATGTGCTACATTTGTTTACTATAAAAACTCGATTCTGCAAGTGAGGTCAGTTTTAGAAAACTAGCCATGGGTGATGTTGTGAGGAGAGGGAAGGTGGCGATATGGCCACTGAGGAATGAGCGAATCATTGAGGGAGCCTAAACTGAAGAGCCATCAGGGCCTTTTTTTATCATCATCTACAGTCCATGTCCACATGTGTAGAAAACACAAGTATTTACTCAATATTTCAAAAGGATTTAATGGATTTCTTTTACTGATGCTCTCCCTGTGTCTCTCTTTCAACCCCATCTCCCACCTCTCCCACTTCTCAGGTCCTGTTGTGTTGTTCCTTTCTATTCATGAAATCTTGTTTACACGTGCGTCTATACTGTTGAAATACTAGAAAACACGTGGAACAACAATGTTGATTATGCAAGCTTCAAATGGCTGCAGTTTTACATTTTTTAATTTGTAAAAGAGCTGATCTGCACAAGCAAAGGTTCAAACATTTACATGAATATTCTTAAGTAAAACAAAAAATCAAACTATTATCTAAACCTTTACTGTAAGCACTAAAACTGTCCTAATGCATGTTTTCACAGTCACTGAAATGTGTATTATACACAGTGCTGTGCAAAAAGTCTTCAACAACCCCTCATTTCTTTATATCTTGCTCAGTAGGAGCTATGCTTTCTTGTCATTTTTATACTAGTCTTGCATAATACCTTCCCGGCATTTGGAAGTTTTTTTTTTTCCTTTTTTAAAAATGTTTTTCTTTAGTCTTTGTTTTTTCAATTTATTTCATGTTTTCTTTTGTTTGTATATGACGCAGTGTCATATCTGCCCATACAGTAACAGACAACTTGGCAAATCATCAACTTTAAACTGTATCTTTAGACACTCGCAGCATGACACAAAAGCACATCTCTTGTTCCCATTTCATCAGTGGAATCTAAAATGATATTCTTAAGAAACAGGAAAGAATTCAGCAAAAGACCTGACAGAGTTACATCTGGCCCTTGTACTCCTCACTAACAACGACAAAAGGACTCAGTGGCTGTCAAGAAGTCATTCTTAAAGAAGGGAAACACCGAGCAGGGTGAACAGGTGCTAGTGGCAACAGGTCTTACGGACTGATAAATCCAGCTTTGAACTTTCTGGTTCAAATCATTGTCACAGAAGAGGTCAGGAGAGCAGTACAACAGCAGCTGTTGTAAAACACGGTGGAGGCTCTGTCATGGTTTGGGGCCATATTTCAGCCAGTGGTGTTGGAGATCTTGTCAAAATTAGTGGAATTAGAAAGCAGAAAAGTACCTTTAGATTATGACCCACCATGCAATACCATCTGAAAGCATCTGATTGGAAACAATGCCATTTTTCAGCATGGCAATGAACCCATACACACCACCAATGATGTAAAACAACAGAAAAGCACACAGAGGAATGCCTCTCCTCTTCTCTCCTCCCAAAGTGTGGGATCATCATCTTGTCAGAGGACAAAACAAAAGGCATCTAACATACAAAAAAAGTGGTTTGAATGTCCTTGAAGAAGCCCAGAGAACTTTTTTTAAACACTACTTACAGAAATTATAAGTTTTCCTAAGAGTGTTGCTATGTTGAAGAGTAAAGGTGGTCATACCAAATATTGACGTTGAAGCTTGGAATTGTATAAACTCTGCTTTTGCCTTCTATACTCTATTTCCATGTAAGTGCGCACGTGTTTGAATAAATTGGAAAATTACAAATTTCCTAACAAAATATCAAGAAATGAGTGCAGTACAAGTTTTTTGTATTATTTGAATAGAGGAATTACTCTTTTTTTCATATAATTTGAGTAAAAGTGACAAAAGTTGGATCAATATATTTTTTTAATGAAATCTGTTCATCGAGTCTGACAAACAGAGATGGGACACAAGATGCACAAAAGGATGTGGCGTCACAGATGATGGATGGTGCTCATTTTTCACTGCTGAGATCTAAAACTGTTAGAAAGTACATTTTGACAGCACATTTCAAGCATTCTTAGATGAGGTTTTAAAAAATACTACAAATGCATGAACAGCTTTTCACTTCTACCGAAAGCAACTTGAGCCCTGCCCCACTTTATGCATAGTTCAAGCCTCGAGAATCCTCTTCTGGTATTTTAATTGTCCCACAGGTAGAAACTCTGGGTTGCTAATCATGATCGTCTCCAAATGTGGGGCATTTCCTAACAAGCTGCCTGAAAAGAACTGCGTCACTCTTAAACCAGATATAGCTCTGTGAAGTGGAACCTTCACATCAGCAGAGAGTGCAGCTCTCCAAGATTTTTCTAAATCACAGCCTGCAGTGGACCTGCTGCCTCTTTCACAAAGCACCACTTTTAATAAATCTCTAGAAGTCTTGAGAAAAGCGCAAGATTTCCACGTCTGCTGCCATTGCTGCAAATTGGAAGCCTTACAGCTGCTCGCAAGATGGAGATTTGAGATCAGGAGATCGCACAGACACAGGATCCGTTATATAAACAACAAAAAGAGGGATGATGATCAGGGGAGTCTCACAGCTCATAGTTGTTTTATTTTTAACACTGCAACCACTTGTTTATTGACAAAATTGAACCATTTATGTAAAAGAGTACAACAGATCATCAAATCACTGATTTAGTGTAGAACTAGGAATCGTATGTTGCTGTTCTCTGGCTGTACTGTACACCAATAAAAAAAATTCCACCTCATAACAGTCACAAAATGGAGGCCAGAGCAACTACAGTATGGTAGCGTGTGAGCAGAGGATTTTTATAATTCTCCCCAACCATCCAGAAATGATTTGTTTCTCATTCTACACAGTGATGCAGGTTTTCCCATCGTGATTACAGACAAGCTTGAAGTAATCAGTCAAGTCAAGAAGCAGAAAGAAAAGAAAGAAAGGGGAACCAAACATAACACCGGAGTATTCAGCTGCATACAAAACTGCATTTTGTTAGAGGAAGCCTGTTCTTACTGTACTGCTGCTCCATGTGAGATCACAGAAGATTACTTTTCACATTTGCATTTTTTTTCTTGCATCTGCTGTTTCACAGTCATTTGTAATGAAAACTGTGTTTGACCCCAACCTCGCCACTGTGTTCTGACAATATTGTGCTGCTGAGCTAGCTCCTTCTTCTTCTTTTGGAAGTGCACTAATGCTTACAAACCACACAGAGTAAGCCTGGCTTTACCAACAGGTGTGTGATCTGTGGCGCAAAGTCCAACGTCATTTTTAACCCGTGTTGGACTCTCGGGGTTGCCCCTCGTCTCGCTGTCTGTTTAGGGAGCCTCAGAATTGTGCCTCTGCTTTTTTGTAGTTGACATGGTTCCACTGGTTTCATCATAACATGACCTTCAGCACACGCTGGGGCACTTTGCAGCAGAGTGTGAAGCAGATGGCATGAAGCCTCCGTTGCGGAAATGGGCACAGACAGCTGGAGACAGCATGGCCGAGTACTCATTCCTGACTGCTCTTGATGTCTTGTTCTCTTGAAGTCTGCATGCAAAGTTGGTGCATTGTAATGTAAAGTCTCTGTGGACGAATCTGTGGAAAAACAAATAACACACACTCCTGCTCACTGCTGGATTAATTGATTGATTAAATTTATGTCGCTCAGACCCGAGTGGACTCGGAGACTTGGAAACTTTGTTAATCAGCAGCATCTCGATCTGAGGTCTCAGGATTTTGTTCGCAAGTAAAGATAAGATGAAGCGAGACGGACCAGCAGGTGGTTTGTCAGTACAGCTGACCAAACAAGGAAGTGGAGACGGAAGATGAAGCAGTTGATTTAGATTTCTTATGAGCATGAGAGGTTAGAGGAGCCAGCTGCATTTGAGGTTATATAATCTCATCTGAGCTGTGAACACCTCTGGAGCCCACAGATGGAACTAGAAGGACACCTGAAATATTACTTAACCTGCTGCAACCACAGCCTAACTTTGGTTAGATGTAAAATGGGTGGATGGAGGAGGAGATGGTGGTACAGATAAAATACTGAAAAGCTCCTCTCACTGTTCCAATCACATTACACCTACTGCAAACGAAACACTGTTCCCTCTCAAGAAAATATCTAATGAGAGGTTAAAACTATGAGAATCTCTCCTGATACTTGTGATTTGTTGGAGTAAACATTTCTGAGGATTCATCTCAATCTTCTGTTATTGTCTTTCTGTGGAGATTTGCGAGGTTCTTTGAAGTGTGTTCTGCTCCCTCCCTGAAGCGGTGCAAGCCAAAGATAAAACCTTTCCTCATAATACAGGGATTCACTTCAAAGGTCTGAAAATGAAACACTTTGACATACTATCAGTGCTCACAGGTGTGTGTGTGCATACATGTATGTGTGTGTGTGTGTAGGTAAGTTTGCATGTGTACATTACCATGATTTTAAATTATTCCTTAAAAAGGAAGTTCATACTGAAAAAAAATCTATTTTTTAATTTTAACTAATTTTATGGAAGCCTTATCTGAAATATTGCAAACTGCTAGAGTGTGCAGTGTAACAGATAAAGTATAGATAATGCCTAGGTAGAAAGGCTATTCTTAATGTGCCTATTATTTCCAAAGGCATGCACGCTAGGTTAATTGGCGATTCTAAATTGGTCATAGGTGTGGATGTTAGCGTAGCTCTGTGTAGACTAGCAACCTTTCCACGCACCTCACAGCTCGTTAAATACAATAATTAGCAACATTTCTTCAGTTAAGTTAGCAGAAAATCGGATCCAGTTCCAAATTTTTGATAACCACAGTTTGACAGGATTGTAATTTAACTGCCTTTTTCCATGTTTATAATTCTTTAAATCAGTTGTAGAAAAAGATAAAGTGCCATCCCTCCTCAGATATTACATTGCACCTAATAATGCCATATTCGTTCTCTGCAAACATGTATGTTTTTGTAGGTAATCCATTAACATGCAGAGAAAGCAACAATGTGCATTTAATATTCTGCTAACTTAGTCACGGCAGGCAGACGGTGTAATTCCCCTGTAGATCATGATGCTTTCTTGCATAAAGCCCTGCTAGATTCTGCTGTCAACACAGCATGTCTATGTACAAACATGAGCTACGGCTCCAACAAAAAGCTCAGATTTGTACTTGGATGCTACTATGTCAGATTCTGTTTGAATCAGACTGATTGCTTGTGTAACCGAATAGTTTTGAAAAGCACACAGACAGGGTTTATTTTCATCTGCAGACTGTTTCGGGGGTTGTAGCTTTCAGCCCACAGGGCTGTTAGCATGCACACTACATCCTGCGTGTGTGCATGATCGAATGTGTGCACTCATCAAGAGTACGCACAGCTACAGCAGCCCACGAGGAGTTATTACTGTAAGAGAGTCTCTTCCAAACACCCCGCACCGCATCTGCACGTACAGATGTGCACACACACACGCACGCACACACACACAAACATAAAGACTTTCACAAAAAGCTGCAGTGACAACAAGGTTGTGCGAGGGTACATTCATTCTCTTCAGAAAAGACTAATTTAAAATTTTAATGGGTTCAGACTCTTTAAGGAAAAAAGAGAAGTGGCTTTACTGAATAAGCAGCCATCCTTCCAACATCTAAATTTCTACAACCCTGAGGGAGAGATGCAGCCCAATATGAACTTTTAATGTAATTTGGCATACTAAATGTGTTATTATGCAGAACATGTTCTCACATAAATATCAGCCTGCCACGAATTAATGACTGAGCAATGAACATCAGCGTTGACTTTATTTGTCTTCACAGAACATATTTAAACAAGTCAGTCAATGGTATCACACAAAAGTCTTGAGACACCTCCACATTTTTTTATAGTTTGCCTGGAAAATATGTGCAGAAATGTATTGAAACATGTTCAAACATACATGGAGATACAGTGTAAAAGGCAGAAACAGAGTCTGTACCATTTTAAAGAGCTTTAAAGTCAATAATCAATGTGACCGCTTTTATTCTTCAACACAGTCTGAACTCTCTTAATCAAGCTTTCTTGTAATTTCTTGAAGTAGTCTTTAGGAATAGTTCTCCAGGTGTCTTAAAAGACATTTAAAGCTTTTCTTTCGATGTTGGCTGCCTTTTATTCTGTTCCCTGCAAAGATGATCCCAAACTGCTTCAATAATGTTGAGATCCAGGCTCTGGGGAGGACAATCCATGTCTGAAGCTGTTCCATCGTGTGTTTTTCTATCCAGATTTGCTTTTACTGCGCTGGCAATGTGTTTGGGGTCATTGTCATGCTGGAAAACAAAGTCGTTGCCAACCAAACACTTTACAGATGGTATTGCATGAGGGATCCAAATCTGATGGTACTTATCTATGTTCATAATTCCATCAATTTTGACAAAATCCCCAATACCACCATCAAAGCACCTCCATCAGAACCTCCACCATGTCTTAAAAACGTCCTGTTTCTTAAGAACATGGCTTTAAGATACTGTTCATCTGCCCTAGATATTTACTGTAGGCCTGCCACTTCTTTGTCTTTCCTTTTTTGTCTTCCTCGTGTCAAGGTTAACGTTTTTGAGGATAGTTAATAGTTCTTTGGGGATCAACTTGTTAACTTGCTACTATTTTATGCCTTTCAAACTGTGTTGTTTATGTTTAAATATGCTTGAACTTTATAAGACCTGCTTCCACTGATTTTCAGTCCAGTTCTTTTGATTTTTTTGCCATACCTCAGCCCTTTCTTCCTGTTTCCCTTCCTTGTGAACGGCTTCTTGACAGCCATCCTTCCACTGAGACCATTTCTGTTGAGGCTTCACTGAACAGAAGAATCAACTGAAGGGCCAGATGTGCCTCTCAGGTCCAGCATCATTGCTTTGTCCCCCCCCCATTTCTTAAGGACATGACTTTCAGTTACTGTTTGTCTGCTGTAGATAGTTTTATTAGGCCTGCCATTTTTTTCTCAGTATAATGTTCAGAGCATATTTTGCGCTAATAGCCCTTTGGGAATCATATCGTTGACTGCCAAGCTGTGTTCAACTGAGGAAATGTGAACAAATGATGTGTTTTTGTGACAAAAATACCATTTAAAATTGATTCTTTGCTAAGTTTTCTGTTATGTGTAGATGAAACGCTAACTAATCCCTTGAGTTAGGTGCTCGCTTTAGCCTTGAATGAGTTAAGTGATTTAGCAGACACACAAGCAAACAAATAAACAAACAAAAAATTCTCTGAAGATGCTCAAATATAAGGGCTGGACTGAAAATAATTGAAAAAGCAGCCAATATTCAAAGAAACCTTTGAAAGGCCTTGGCAGAGGAATTGATCAAGATCACGTACATTACAAAATTACAAGAATATCTGTCTCCTTTGAAACAAAATAAAGATAAAGAAATTAGGGTGGTTCAAGAATTTTTCACTGGACAATATACAATATACATATGCAATACAGTTGGATGATGGTGCAGATTGTGGTAAAGATGAAAATGCTAACATATATTCAAATGATTACAGTTTTAGTTGACAAGGTTTAGAGGATTTTTTTTTAATTAAAGTCCATATAATAATTATAAAGTAAGGATATCACTTAAATCTATCTAACTATCTATCTGTTAATAATGAAATAATATTAAGTAATATTTTAGATGATGTGATTATTAAGTCATGAAGCAGAGGAAACTGTAGAAATGTAAAAATATGAACCATAAATCACAGCACAGATATTTGAACACATTTATGAGCAATGTGATATCAGAACAGAGTAATACCTTGGTCGGTGAAGCGTAAACCTAATTATTGATACTAGTATCAGCAGAATTGCTGACATTTACCTTTATATAATGAACTAATAATAATTAACCCTGGAAAAGCACATTCACTGTATGTATGAATCTCCTGGACAGTTCAAATGGGCCATAAAACAGGCTCCTCCTTTTTTTTTTTTATCAAGACCTTTATTACTCTTACACACTGACATTTGTTTTTCTGTGAGGACAGAAAAAAATCTACAGAACCCAGTATCCGTAATCCGAGAGAGCTTAAATATATCCCAAGTTATTTTATTGTATTCAAATAAGGTCATAAGGTCTTTACCAGAAATTTTATGTTTATCCTTAAAGACTGTAAAATGGAGCAAAGCCTGGAGGTTAGTTAAGACACTTAATTTAAGCTTCTTCCATACGCGTGACATGCCTCACTCTGCACATAATGTTTACGGATATACACCAGAATTACCTGCAGGTCAGTTTTAGCATCAGATTTCCCATCTCCCCCACTGGCTTGTCAATACCACAGGAGCCTGGCATTGCTGCCTGCTGTTTCGACCTCTGCACCTCTCCCAGCATCCACCTGTAAACCCCAGTAGGATATTGACTATGAGCTCGAGGTCTAGTTAAACTAACGCAGTTTTTGTTTGCTGTAATCATTTTTGTACTTGTACATGCCAGTAAGAAATCCCTTCCTGATGTCCTTTCAACGCAGTGATGATGGATAATAAATCTAGTGTGAATATAGAGATGAAAATATAAAGTCAATCTAATATAATGATTAATGAATGAAGAGGAAATCTTCTGAAGAGAAAATCTTCCAAAGATACTATGAAATTCTCTTTAAGCATCTCCCCCTTGCAGCAAAAGAATAGGAACACAAAGAAGAAGTTTTGTTCTCAAAAGTTAAGAAGACAACTGTGTGGATTTTGTCCTCAATTAGGAAGGAGTCTCTTAACAGTGTTAAAAGGAAGTAAAATTATAGAAATGGGCATATGGGAATCTGACGTCAAGAGAAAGAATAAATTTGTGAATTCATTAATTTATCTACTCATTTAACCCTCTTTCACACATGCTAACAGTTCTTTGTTATTAGTGCATTGCTTCGTAGTGGCATCAGCTGTGAAAATGAATCTGTAATCCTATGACCACTTAAGACATAAAAAGAGATTCATTATTGTAACATGTAACATTAACATATTCAGTCTGATCCCCTCAAAAGTGACTCACTTGGGAAAAGTGTGAAAAAATATCTCAAATTTATATTCTTGTCCTTTCTTGAAGTGAACCTAATATTATAATTTCTAGATCCACATTTTAATAGTTGAACTTTATCGATTTACAGTTCAAAATGCATGATTTTTTTTATGTACATGGATGGAGCTTCTGTGGTCATACAGAACAGGAAATAGAACATCAGGTCTGAAACACTGATGTTTATAACACCAAGCCCAAGCTGCTCGAAGGTGCTTTGGCTCAGAATTACCTGAACTTTTCCTTTTGATGACCTCATTATTTATTATGTCTAACGTAAAACTCTTAATTCATTTCAATGTTTCATCTTCCATTGTGACAATATACACTTACTTTATTAGGAACACCTGGCTTGTACTGGGCTGGAGCCTTTAGAACATGACAGCATCACACAGTTGCTGCAGATTTGTAAGCTGCACATCAATTATGCCACCACATCCCAAAAGCGCTCCACTGGACTGAGATCTAGAGACCCACCACCATTACACCACCACTATCAGCCTGAACTTTTGATACAAGGTAGAATAGATCCATTATTTCATATTGTTTATGCCAAATTCTGACCCTACCATGTGAATGCTACAGAAGAAATTTACACTTATCAGACCAGGCAACATTTTTCCAATCTTTTGTTGTCCAATTTTAGTGAGCTGAACTGAAACCTCTGTTTTATGCAATAGGAATGGTACCCAGTGTGGTCTTCTGCTTCTGTTGCCAATCTGCTTCAAGGATGGACATGTTGTACATTCAGAGATGCTCTCCTGCATATCTTGGTTGTAACCAGTTAATTATTTCCTTCCTATTAGCTCAAAGCAGTCTAGCCATTCTCATCAGACCTTTAACATAAACAAGGCAGTTTCACCCAGAGAACTGCCGCTCACTGAATATTTCCTCTTTAGTCAGTCCACTCTGTAAACTCTGGAGATAGTTTTGTGGGAAAATACCAGTAGATCACCAGTTTCTGATCGGATACACAGACCGGCAAAGCTAGACCCTCTGGCACCAGCAACAATGTCACACTCAAAGTCACTGAAATCACCTTCAACTTCAGCGGGGTGCCTTGACCATGTCTACATGTCTAAATGCACTGTGTTGCCACCATGCGATATCTGTTTAGATATCTGTATTTAAGAGTAGTTGAACCTAGGTGTATATAACAAAGTGGCCAGTGAGTGTACATTAACACACATACACACAAAATAAGCATAAAAGGTCTGCTTTAGCTATTGTTGTGCCTCTCCGTAAACAGAGCTACAAATCACACACACAACCCTTGAGACAGAAATTAGGGTCATCCCCTTCCGATGTCTTCTCCTTTTCGACATTAGCTGATGGTTACAAACACGGCTGGGTGTCTTATTGGCTGATTTATGAAATCAGAGCCACCATTGATCTTGTCTAGAAATTTTACAGTCTCTAAGTGATCGTGGTTTGTTGAGCTGAGGGCCACTGCTGAGATGAAGCTCTCATCTTGTTAATTAATGGTCTGCAGGTAATGTGGGAGGCCTGATCTTCAGCAGGCAGTGGAGTACATTCTCTGGAGAAGGATCGGCCTGTAATGAAGGGCACTTAGACCACCTGCCAGGAGACCACAGCCAAGATTAAAAGTCACCAAGAGCTTCTTCAGACTAAGACAGATTCATCACAGATGTGTTAGTGAAATATTGTGCTGCAGTAAACCCACTGTTGGGAGCATACGCTTCCTCTATCGCTACACATCATTTCTGTGTATTCTTATTCAAAATACAAACAGAAGAAACCACAGAAATACAGTTAATGGCGTGTGTGCCTATTATCTCAGTGTTGATGAAAAAGTATATTTCTGTGAAGAGTGCAGCGGTGATAAATTGTGCACCAACGCCGAGGTGAAAAGCCTTGATTCAGAAAACTCCTATCCTAATGGTCTGTCATTCCTCTGGGGAATTCAGTAAAAACTGGCTCGGAAATCATTTTTCAGAGTGCATGTGTTCTCAATAAATGTGCTGACAACACAGAGTGCGAGAAACATAGAAGATGAATAATAAATAAGACAATATTCATGCTAAACCCTGTTGGGATATGTGCATATCAAGCATTGGTTGGAATGACTAAACTGTAATCAGTTTCTAGAGTTTGCTGCGGCAATACACAGAAGGATGTTACATCTAATTTTGGCTAAAGAAGCAATGATGCACAATCACAGCTGCAGGTTTTTGTCCTTTTTCCAGGAAACACAATCAGATTAATTGTACATTTTAAAGGAAATTAAGTAAAAGAAAGAGCAGCAGCCTGCCATCATATGAATATGCCTTCAATCCAGCATTTATCTCAAGGTGAAAATTGCGTTAACTGCAGGCTTCTCTTCGCTGCAGAGTGGCGATCACGGTTTAGTTCAACGTTTTTGTCACGCCCTTTGCTTCAGTTTGCATGATTCTATTTCACATATGTTTTCCCATAAACGCAGAATGTGTTGATTTCAATTCAGTTTTTCTCAGACTCTCTGTTGGCTCGTTTCCCATAAATCAGCCGATCAGATATTGATGACTCATTTTATTCACTCCTTTCCAAATTGCGTTTTCCTCCCTTGAGAAGCAGGGCTGCTTTCAGCCCTCTGTGTTCAGATGGGAAGCTAGAAATATTAGGTGGGCATCGAGGGCTAGATAAAGCAGCCGACCAGTTTGTTGTTTGCGAAACCGTCTGGATGCTGATATCTCTGAGATCACTGGGGTTGTATATGATCCATGAAAAAAAATTATTATAATAAACAACTTGAACAAACTAATCTTTAGAACACTTGTTTGTTCCACCCCATATGTAGCAGCTACAGGGGCTCAGGAAAAGCACTCACTGCAGTCAATCACTCCGCACATTCATTCTCTAAAACAGCGGTACAGTCAACACACACAGAGAGGCAGACTCTTTTCTTTTGTGTATGTGTGTCTGCCATAATACTTTCTTTTTTTAAACAAATACTGCTGTGATCAATGGCGTTATGGCAACTACAGTCAGTGCATGATGAAAATGATCAGTGAGTTAAGTAATACGAGTAATGTAATGTATTCATTAAGTAAATCAGCCCTCCAGTTCACATGTAAATATAAGCAGAGGAAAAAAATACAAGAGCTCATTAGATAAGGATTTCACATTGTTAAGCTGCTCTTTCGATGCAATCCTACCATTAAAAAGTGCATAAGAGTCTTATAAATAATAATTCATCATCATAATGCAGATTTAATTGAAAAGTTAATACAGATACAGAGTAGCAGGATCTCTCCCAGCTCAGCTAGAAAGGATGCAAATAAGGGAAAGTCTCTAATGGATTTCAATGACTAAACAGTTTTTATTATTACCATAACAATGCAGTATTGATCTATCAATACATTAAACATGTTAGAGAGAGCACTGTGACAAATCTTACCAGCACAGAAACCGCTGCAATAGGTAAACTGGAATTGCACAAAGTTAAAGGTACAGTGTGTAAAATCTCACCACTAGATGTCAGTAGATTGCAGATTGCACTCCACTGAATTGCACTGAAAGTGTATAATTTTAGAGTGTAAGCTGCAAGTCTGTTTACCTTAGCTGTCAATATGCTGGGCGTTCACATTTATTTATTCTGATATAGGCTGTAAAGCTTTGTGAAAGGAGTCCGGTACGAGTCAATGAGTGAGTGAAGCTCACTCATGTTCAGTGACGGCGATACTGAGGTGAGGTGTGCAGGGTATCCAGAACTTTTCTGTCACTAAGCCCTGCTGTTTTTGTTTCTGTTAGCCAAAACAATGTTGGTCAAACTTTCTCAGATGTAGATCTAACAATGTTGGACTCAAACATTTAGCCAATAAAGTCTCATATAATGTGAGAATCTAATCAAACTGTTTATCAGTGCGAAAGTGTGGACTGAAGCCTGATATAAGCTCGTTTAATGTTAGCTTATAACCAGCTGTTGTTGTTCTTCAGTTTATTCTAAGCTGGCTGGAGATGGGAGGGTCGCATGTCTAATCTGCTGACAATAAGTAATTGTGAGAATATTGGGAATAAATGAATGCTTTTATGCACTTTTTCAAGTTTTAGAGCCCTGACTTTAGTTTAGGAGATGAGGCTTGAGATGAGGAGGAAGAAGATGATATTTCTTTCAGATGCCAGTTGTCTCTTTTTTTCTTTGGTAAAGGGTTCTGTCTCAGACAATAAAACACAGATATGATCTTTCATATGTTAAGAGTGAAGGTGCAGACACAAATTAAAATTTTCATTATTCAAGATGGCGAGGCAACATGGCAACTTCCACAGACCGGCACCGCTGCTGTGCACTGTTTTTCTAATGGAGTCATTCTGAAAATGCATCAGTTTGGTAGAAGATGTGGTTACAAACTCATCAATGTATATTTACGAGTACAATATTCTTCACATTAAATGTGTTAGAGAGAGTATTGTGACATACCTGCTGGTAACAGGTAAACTGGAATGACAGAATCATGTGCACAGGTCAGGTTTTTCATTTTTGTGTAATATTGTGATCTGCTTCCTCTGACCTCCTCTGTGAATGCAGAGTTTATGACACATCTGCCATACATCAGTATTAGTGATAATTAGCAAAAATCAGTTTTTGTGTTTCTGTAATGGTTAATCGACAAATATGCCCAAGCTCTTGAATTCGAATGGTATTTTTTTCCCGCTAAATTATAATAATTGTTGTCATCCACGAATTTTCAAATTTACTCTTTTACTGTGTTTTTTGTATTAAAATGCCAAACTTCAGATATTAACTTGCATTCTTGAACAGCACTTATCTTTTCTGTGATGCTTCTTCCATTTATCAGAAATATAAGAACTATGCAGATTTGCATCTTTGCTTTGTGTCGAAAATCACATCTTTGGTTTGTTTTCACCCATTCCAAAAAATACAAAAACCAGAAGAAAGAAGCAATGCAAGTGGGTGGAAAATTAAAGGAAAAAAAGAGAAAATAACAGGAGTGCTGCTGGTGTCTTAAATCACCGGTGCTCACTGAAGGGAATAATGGTAAAAAAGAATAGTGGGGCGGAACAAAAGCCAAAAAATGGCATAAAGAAACCAAGTCCAGGCACTCAGAGTAGGTTTGAAATAGTAATGAAACTCCTTATTTTACTGGCCAAAGAGATTTAAATTACACCAATGCTTACAGATTGATACCAACTGAGCAATTAGCTTTACTCAATACTGGTGAGCAAAACTGGATATGCATCATTTTCTTTAACCTCTAGGGGGCAATAGTGAGTATAACATTTCTCTAGATTTCAAGGAGTTCTTCCAGGAAGTGCAGAGACGGACGTACAAAGATCTTTCACAAGCTGTTAAAAACATTACCAAACAAAAATAGAGCAGACACAAGACATTAAAGAATTAATTGTCACGTATACAGCACAGTCCGGTACAAAAGTCAACATTATAACTCAACTGTAATCAGTCACAAAAACAGTGATTTTAAATTAGGACCCAGGTGCTGATTATAAGAAACATGAGAGGTCTAACCCCTAAATTAGGCCAAGGTAGTCAGTGGCCTTTAGGCTACAAATCCAGTATGCCTTTTATCCCCACCCTTGGCATCAAACTAAGATTTTCAGTACCTGACACTCTTTATGACACATTTTTATTTACAAAAACAATCTTTTGCACAGAGGCAGCATCGAGGTGCACTAGAAAGATTCCGTTTATAGAGCTTTCCCACTCATACCTACTCGGCTTGACTTGACTCGACTTTGGTGTTTTTCCATTACAATCAAGTACCACCTAATGTGCGTGGGGTCGTTATAGCAACACAGCTGAAAGTCCAGTGACATCATTTTTATGCAAAATGAACGCCACAACAATGGAGGACGTTGAGATGATGGCATACCTGCTGCTCGGTGTATTTTTTTTTGTCAGACTCGGGGACCGCGGTGTTTATTATTGTGTAGCCACTTCGCTCGCTGGGCCAGGTATCAAAAAATGTCAGTTTTGATTTTCATGAACGAGATACTGTCATGACTCATTAGGTGACGTCATTGACTAGTCAATCGGTGGCATGCAGTCCACTGAGCTTGCATTTTTAGGTCCCCTCAGATCGCTTGGAACCACGGTCAAGTAGATACTGAAGGACCTGGTACCAGGTACTACTATCCAATGGAAAATCTAAAAACAGAGTCAAGTCAATTTGAGCCAACCTGAGTAGGTATTAGTGGAAAAGGGCTATTAGTGTCTGTTCTGGGTCTGGAGCACCAGATGCCTGCTGCTATGCCTATATTTGGTGTAGTTAATTTAAAAGCTGAATTTTACATCCAGTTTAAAAATTGGCTTAAAGCTGACTTCAGTTCAATAAGGAGAGATCATCTGGAAGAATTGAAGATGATTTATTGACATTCATAATTTAATTAAGCTACTTGGTGATTAAGTCTCCAACAACCCATCACAGAAAAACAGAACCCAGCGGTGACAGAAATTTGAGTAGGACCTCCTGGAGACTACAGGCTGGTGAGGATGAAGGTGGAGGCTCGAAGCTTGAAGCTAGAAGATGATTGGACTAGAGCATTGATGTCAGCAGTTTGACACTGTGGGAAAGTAGAAGTGATGTAAAGAATAGACTAGCAGTCAACCACCCAGGAAAGCAGGCGGATGAGTGATTACAGATCTTCCTTATTGAACTTGTGTATAAGCTTCATTTAAGTGACTACTGGAATAGAACTTTTCTGTTTAAGATGTCATGATAGAGTCTGATAAATACGCAATAGTGAAAGCAGGGTTTGTCATGACGGTATCTTCTCAAATAATCATGAACATAACAGAAAGCAATCACTGTTTTTGAGATATGTTACCCACTGGTTTCGATTTCTATGACATTTACCAGGTTTCATGATAAAGTCTATGTTTGTTTGGCACGGCGGCAACACACAGTTGTCCCTTGGGAACAATAAACATCATGCTGAAGTTGAAAATAACACAATAAGACATCATATGATCTGTGACATTACAGAAATCTGGGAGCTGAAAAGATAATTTGCAATTTAGAGAAACTTGACAGTCGATAGAGAACACTTTGCAATGCTGGGAGGACAGCTCTAAATATAGGCTATCTCTGACTTCCCATCTGGTGTTGCGATATTTGCAAAAGACTGAATGGCTACAATTTTAACAGTCTCGGTTAGTGCAACAAGTAAACGAGTGAAACAAGCTGATAATGGAGCAGCAAAAGAATCAACTGATTTCTCATCCAACTGGCACATCCTATTAATTGCAAAGTGCTGTCATTTTTTTGTCTCCCATCTCAAATACGTCACATACTATGCTGTAAAAACACACCTCACAATCCATAATGTCTGTAGGCAGTTGACAGCTTCATACATCTCTGGCAATTCGAGGCTGCAAAAGAACACATGCCCAGTCTCTCTTCTGCCAAACCTCTCACTGGGCAAAGGTGCTGCTCCCAGCTAAAAGCTGTAATTTCTCTCGCACCTGGCTAGTGTGGTCGGGGCCAATAACCGTGTGCCTCTCAGGCTCATCAGTCTGGCAGACACTAAATCAGTCTGGTCCCCTGCAGGAACCCTGAAGCTGTGCTACTTGTCACATGCAGCACTTTAATATGTTCCTGCAGGCTTACCGCTCTGACAGAAATTTGCTTGCTTTGTGAACATGCGGCTGTAGATGAAAACTTTTATATATCTAGCTGTATATAAATTCCCCAGCACTTTGCAAAAAGTCCAGGACGTAATTTTGATCATTTACGATGCAAGTACAGATAACAGGGATACCTTCCATCCAGAGGGTAAGCTTTCAGCTTCTTTGAAAGGGCTGTGCAATTACTTTGTGCTCGTCTTCTGTCAGAGCATCGGGGAGAAAACGGCACAGATTCCTTGTGTTTCTACTGGTGCTGGATTCTGATGTGTATTTGTTATCAGTTTGTGCCCATGCTTGTGCGTGTGTGCGCGTGTGTTAAGTGGATTTCTTACTGAGCCGGATGCTAGAGCCTGGTATGACAAAAGCTTATGGCTTCAGACAGACAGATGTTCCTCTTCAGATAACGATCTCAGCATAGAACATGGCTGTGAGAACAAAGCTGTCTCCTGTGATTATGTTCCCTCTGCAGCTCCAACCTGGGGAATACTTTGTGCCGGGTACAGTCGAGATCCAGCTGATTGGCGTCATACAGAGTTAAATGATTAATGCTTTTATGACAGTTTCTATTTTTACATCTGCCACAGTGGCTGTTTTGAAGCTGATGAAAAAGAAGATTCTGTGCAGACTCACCAACTTATTTGCCTTGTTTTCGCTGCGAGTTTCAAAGCCCACCGAGATAAGAGAGTGGGGGATCTGGCAGCTGGCGGAGTGGAGGGTGTTTTTGAAAGGGAAAAACTTCAGAGCTGCGTTTAATCTCCACCTTCATACCTAAACCGTCCCCAGCAGCTGGGAGAGGAGGACCCGAGCAGGTGATTACCAAAGTCAGGGGCAAGGATGTGACTGAACCACTCATAAGATACTGAAAAAGATGCGGCCCTAATACGTAACCACTGAACTTGCTTTAAAATGATGTAATCACATTCACAGACATAGAAAACGCACACAGCGCGTTTAGCATTCATCACCATTTGACTGTCAGCTTCAGGGCCTCTTTGAGTGACAGCTCCTTTTCTGATAACTCCAGGGCAAAAAAAGGTGAAAGTTTCAAAAATCTTTTCTGGCTTTACTTGACAACCCAGACACCACACCGTGATGTATGGAGGATACAGCCCTAATGTGACTAACTGCCTTAGGTGTAGGCTCTCAGAGAAGGTTGCCAGGCTAAACAAATGCAGTGAGAAGAGAAAATCTCATTTTGGAGGGAAAATCTATTTATGTGAGAATGTACTGTATACACAGAAACTAAGCATTTTTTTAACATACACAATACGTATAGAGCAGTCACACAGTGGTATTTTGTACAGAACAAAATAATACCTCAAATTATTTGCCTTACAGTACTGTGCAAAAGTCTCGAGCCACCCATCATTCCTTTAAGTTTTGCTTGCAAGGAGCCAGATGATCCTGTATTTTTAAAAAGTGGTCTAATCTATTCTGAATGTCTGATTTTTCACTCATTTTCAGTCCAGAGGATTTCCAGTTTTATTTGTTTGTTTGTTTACATGTAACTCTGACCTATGAATCATTCAAGCCTGAAAAAGGCAACTAACTCAAAGGACAAAGCAGTGTAGTGTCAACACATTACAGAAACTTAACAAAGGATCAGCTTTAAATAAATTTTGCATCTTTTTTACTAGCAGCCTGTCACAAAAATGCATAATTTGTTCTTCAGTTGAATCTGTGAAACATACCAAAGCTAACACAGTTTAACAGGCATAAAATAGCATTTTTTCACCAACAAGGTGATTCCAAACGTATCAAAATTGGCATATCTGAGAGTGGTGTGTAGTGTATCCTTAGAAATTTGTAGAAACTGGAAAAGTGGTGGACAAAAGAAGAAATAACAGACCTGAAAAGTCTAGAGCAGATGAACAGTATCTGAAAATTATGTCCTTGAGAAATAGGAAAGAAATCCAGCAAAGACCTGACACAGGAGCTGAGAGATTTATCTGACCTTTCAGCTGATCCATCTCGTGTTCACAGAAGCCTCATCAGAAATGGTATCACTGGAAGAGTGGCTGTCAAGAAGCCATTGTTAAGGAAGGGAAGCAGGGAGAAAAGGCTGCGGGATAACAAGTTACACAAGACTGAAAATCAGTGGAAATGGGTCTAATGGAGCAATGACACCAAATCTTTTTGTACAAAATGATCATGTATGAATTATAAATGCAGAAAAGTTCCATCACATTTTGAACCACTATCATTATCAGTCATGCATTGGCCTCCCCAGAGCTCAGACCTCAACGTTAATGAAGCAGACAGATAGAGAACAGAACAAAAGGCAGCCAACATCCAAAGTGTTGAAGAATAAAGGTGCTCATACTAAATATTGACTTTCAAGCTCATTAGAAATGGATTTCTTTGAAGGACTTCCACCCGTGTCCACAAAAAGACAAAGAAGTCAAAAAGATGTGTTTTGGAAGTGTTCAGCAAATATTGTGCTTGAATATATTACCATAGCTCAATATGTGTGTGATACCTTTCTGTTTTGGGCAAAACTAAACTAAATACTCTGTTAAGGTACTTGAACTTGAGTAAAATCTAATTATAATTCACTTTATATAAAGTGTTCAAAATGTTTGAAAAAGAGCAAATAAACTGAAAACAGATCAATGTTGTTCTTTTCACTGATTCCAACCATCTGATGGCCTCACATCTTTATCCCTGATACTTTTGAGAGAACCAAAACACAGTTTGGGCAGGTTAGAGCCAGCTGAACAGAATGTACTTTAAAATTTCTTCTCATGCTTATAAACGGCCACAAAAGTATTAATGATTTATCAGCCCCAGTACTTCTGTACTTTCATAGGTTCAAATAAAAATTCTGTTGACTTCTTTCACTGCAGGTTTTGTCTTAATTGTGGGGGTTTTTAGGCCATAAAACACAAGTTCTTCTGTTTATTTCAAATAGTCAAATAAGAACTGGTTGATCTGGTCACATGAAACTAAACATAATGTCATACAAAGGTGATCAAGGACGCTGTTGGTTGTAGTCAATTACAGACAGTGTTGGGAAGGTTACTTTTAAAATGTATTCCATTACAGAATACTGAATACATGCCCCAAAATGTATTCTGTAACGTATTCCGTTACGTTACTCAATGAGAGTAACGTATTCTGAATACTTTGGATTACTTAATATATTATCATGCTGTTTACAACTACGTGAATGTACTATTGCTGTGATTTATTACTGTTACTGAAGGTCCGCGGCTCCGAACCGTAGTAAAGGGACATCTGACTAATACGGTGGGTTCCGTGTCGGGCTGGTAGCCAAAAACTAGCTTTACTTTGTTGTCTGGGTCAACTTTGCTTGCCAGAGACAGAGAGAGGCGTTGAAAGGCTGCTCCAACGGAACTTATTGTTTCGGAGGAAAACACGAACACAGTGTACAGTCGAGTCTTAATAGCTTACTTACAACTGGGCTCGTCAGGCACTCTTCTTGGCTGCGGTGGTTATTATTATATTTACATGCTTCCAGCTCCCGTTTTTGCTCCGTGACAGCTCGGACTTTTCCTTTCTCTCCCTCCCTCGCTCACAGACACATAACGTGTATGGTAGTCCATTCTCGCTGCAGCACGGACTACACTGCCCATGAGGCTACATTCTTTAGGGCTATGCCTGTAGCATTCTGCCTTTTAGCTTAGCACAACAACAACAACAACAAAGCGCTCTCTCACCCAGGAAACACGCAGCGAGAGAGCGTCACCCTGTAACCATGGCAACCGTAACGCTGCCGCCTGGAACAACAGAGCGTAGCTGTCAAACAAACCCAAACAGTCCTGACCCGCGAGAATATGAAACAGGAAAGTACCGCCGTGTAATCCATTTATTTCACCAAAGTAACTGTATTCTGAATACCACCTTTTTAAACGGTAACTGTAACGGAATACAGTTACTCATATTTTGTATTCTAAATACGTAATTTGCGGTACATGTATTCCGTTACTCCCCAACACTGATTACAGATGATGACACACTATGGAAATCATTTTTATTTGTATTACTAATATTATTTCACGTGTTGTGAAATCACAGTGTGACTCATATCACAGTTTTTTTTCTCTGCACTAGTGAGAGGAATGGCTTCATGATCTAATGTTCTACGGCATGGTCTCGTATTTTAAAGTCAAATATTTCAACCCAGAAATCATACACCGATTTGACAGCCAGAGATTTGCAGTCACATCTGGGACTCTGCAAAGGAAAGGGCAACTTTGACATATTGATGCAGAGAGGGGCCACGACCTGAACTGCCGCCACTAATCAATGTTCACCTCAACCTTCAACATTTCCAGCAAAGCAGTCCCATGGGTGCCAATTCGATCTGACTGCTTTTCCACTGTGTAGATGCCAAGATAGCAGAAAAATTTGTGTCTGCACTTCTTTTTTTTGTTCAAAGCAGAAACTTCAGTGGTTCAGTGCAGGTGCTTTTAATAATCTTGGTTTTATGGTGCCTCATAAAGAATGATGTTAAAGATGCACGACAAGAATGCTGAGGAAGCAAAAGGATGTGTTGCACAGCTTTACCCCAATACGATCCCATTTCCTAATCATGGACCTACTGAGCTCCTCCCAGGTCTTCATTGCAAATTTATGTTTTCTGCTGAATGCAGACTGAGGTGTTTTGCATATTACCTATCAGCCCCTGGGAACAGCACAATAGATCATTGATTTGTTCAGTGGTTTGCTTCTGGATGAGCTATGCAGGTAAAAACAAGAGACTACAGAGCTGTCGCAACCTTTATTTTAAAGTTTCTCTGAGTGACTGAGGAAGCAAAACAGTCCTTAGGTGCACACGAGGGGCCAGACGTGTACCTTGTCTGCACAACAATGCATATGTCTTTCCACACAGGTAGAATGGCATTTATAACATATATAATATAAGAAGAATTTGCAATAAAAAAGTGTTTCTTAGTGCAAATCAAGCCTGATTTGACGTACAATTTTCTCCACTAATTTAACTAAATAATTTAGGGCAGTGGTTCTCAAAGTGTGGACTGAGGCCCCATGGTGGATCACGAAGGTACTGCAAATGGGCTACAGTAATAACAGTTTGAAATCTGTTTGAAATTACTAACAAGTATGTACACTTACATATTTGTATAAATGTATTTATTTATATAAAAACTGAATTAAACGCTTTAGCATTAGCAATTTACAGCCAGCATCCTGTTTTGTTGATGATTTTAAAGAAATACATCATTTTTTCTTGTGTTTTGATTAGAGTGAAAATTTAGGATTGGATGGGCCTCATGGGATTTTCTGGTTTTTAAGTGGGCTGCAGCGTCCTTGACTTTGGGAATGGCTGATTTAAAGCATGTTCACTAAATGTGCCAAATTGGTGTGAGGCCACTTTTGCAAAAGTAGGAGTGGGAATTCCTGCAGGGTGTTTGTTAACAGGGCACACAGATGGACCTGGTCATTTCACCTCAGTCCACCTCAGCCTACATCACCAATGCAAATTACAATTCAAAAACTAGCAGCCCAGGTGATGAAGCGAGTAATCTGTGAACTACAATAACAGTGTAATAGAAGGTTTTAGGCATGTGGTTTCTCCCAAAACAGCAATTTAGATCAATGGGAGGCAGCTGAAGGTGAACCAGACAAACCGAAGGAGACAGTATAGAGACCACACAGGGGCACATGTTAGCACTTTCTGTGTGGAGTTTGCATGTTCTCCCTGTGTTAGGTCGCTTAGGTTAATTGGTGATTCTAAGTTGGTTTAAATGGTTGTCTGTCTCTCTGTGTTAACCCTGTGACACACTAGTCCAGGGTGTACCTTCTTGTCCTATGGCAGCTGACACTGAAACGGAAGTAAATGGATGAATGGACCTGAAAACTGTGAAATTGTGACCAAAAACCTGAAACACTACAAGCTACTCTTTCTAAAAAGTAACTTTACCGCCTGTGCTCGTATGGAACTTTTCTCTCCCTCTGACCTGGTTCATCAAAGTAGTACTACGGCTTAAAAACCAGAACCATGCAGGGCTCGGCTGTAAACACGCAGCGTAAGAACACAGAAAGGAGCCACAGGACAAAGCCAACACTTTGGCATGATGCTCAGATCACTGAGCCAAACACTCATGCTCGTTCTGATAACATCTCCCTTCAGCCTTCCCATTACATTAACACTCTTAGAGCCAACTATGGCAGCCGCATCAGGCGCAAAAGCAACACGATTCTTTTCTGGTGCTAAAAAGGATACAATTTGCATCGAGTGAGCCAGCAGAAGTTTTTTGTTGTTGTTTTGTTTTTTAAGCCAAATGACAGTCTTAGTGCACTCAAAAAAAATTTGTGGCCCTCACAAACATGAAGCAATAATTTTGAGTACAATGCTACTGAAACGTGCAAAAAAGAAAAAAGAAAAAAAAGGTATATTTATTTTAAAAAATGAATCATTAATAGAAATATGTTTGGTATAAATTGAATATATACCAATCACACCAATTGCATTTCATTTGACCAGATTCCTGTTCATTTAACACTTTATTCTGTGCATTATCTGTAAACTGTGCATGTTATCAGATTACTTAAAGTCTGTTTTTTGGTACATGTGTAATAAGTATGATCAGAAGTATCTTAAGCCTAACATTTAATCTTATCTGCTGAAGAAAACCCAAATGTTTTGTGGAAGAAAGTAAATTGTTTTTGATTTTCTTTTTTAGTATGATTTGGTATGCATTTCCTCTGATGCCAAAACCAAGGCCCTGTACTATGAAGTGAGTTCACCATATCCTGGGTTTCTTTCCATTATATGAATTCATTCACCTTAACCTCGGCATTCACTTGAAGCTGGTTATCTTGGTAAGTTAACCCAGGGTTTCCCCTCCATTTCCTCCATGTAATGCGGATAAGTGTACATTTTACAAGGGAGGATAAAACTTTAACATGGGAAAAATATGAAGAGGTTAAACACGCAATACAGGCTGAAAGTGAACCAGCTGCTACAGAGTGGGAGTGTACGTGAGAGGAAGAGCTCTGTGCAGTGGTTTATTATTAAATGCATTGTATGGATTTGGTCAGTAAGACTGGACAAGACCTGCTGTATTGATAGCGTTTAGGCTATTTCAAGCCACTAGAGAAAGCCTGCTGAAAAATACTGTGTAAATTCATCACAACTCACTAAAACATGGGAGAATCTGACAGATTGTAATCGGGCATTTCATTAAATTAATGTTTAATAGATAGTTTTAGCTTTTATTCTTTCAGCTGTTGTCCCGATTAAGTTTGAGAGTAAGAATAAAGAGAAAAACAAAAACAGGATCATATATTATCACTTATAGAGCAATAAAAATGTTAAAATTGTTAGTAGCCAAAAAAGAAAATCAAGGAATAAATTTGTGTCTAAGAATCTATATTTATTACTGATCCTTCCACCCCTGCCATTATCCACATATGTGGATGCGAGGGACCTTCTGGGAATGATGATGATGTTTTTTTTCCCACAGAACTGACTGAGTAGGCGTTGATTTCATACCTGTTGATCTCTGATCTGTAACATAACCTGCTCCAGAGTGAGTCAGGTTACCATGGCGATATAGTCCTGTAAGAAGTGATCTACCTTCATGGTAAAGAAAATCCAGGGTTCACCTTGAAGTTACTCGGGTAAGATCCAAGAACCTGGCTGACTGCATTTCCACATTTGCACAGTAGAGTGAAATTCTTTCAGTGGTGCAAACAGTGATCTTATACACAAGTGATCAGTAAAGGAGTGTCTACACGCGGGCATTATTATGGGATTGGAGTGTAAATCAGGCATGAGTATGTGCAAATATGCATAGCTTTATAAATCTGATTAAAAGAATGATTATGCAAATGTCTCCCTTTGTGAATACATACGGTTTCTGTCCCATATTTAAGCAGATATGGGACAGAGCTTTTCCTCCGAGTCATTAGAATGACTTGTTTTTGTGTTCACAAACTTTATTCCAGCTTTCTGACTAAATATTTTTCTGCTGCCATTGACACAGAGACACTGTGTATCACCAGCTAATGAGGGGAAAAGTCTGCATGGTAACAGCTAGTCATTAAACACACACAAAAAACCCCAACAAACAACAGCAACCAGAGCCAATCTTGTAATTAAACTAGAGCTACGTGGCCTGGCTCTCTAACCTCGATGCCGTCGTCACAGAGGAAGACAGTCATAGCAAAGCGAGGATTACAAGTTGTCGTGTAGCTTTAAAGACAGACTTGTTCCTTCGCTAATGGTTACCCTCTCTCTCTGCACAGTTTCGTTTTAGACAGAGAGCAGCACTCTTTGAGTCATTAAGTCCTCTCACTGCGTCAGCATATGAAGATCTCTTCAGCGTTATCAAAGAGGATACATCATCTTGTTGAACTGAGAACAATTTCCTGACATGGAAAGCAAAAGCTTCTCATTACACTGATGTGACAGTTCGCACGTTAAACGTCATTCACGCACATCTTTTTAAATCGACCTATTGTGCTGTTTTCTGTCTTATTCGCTTCAAATGTATATATGAGGAAATATTATTTAGTGTTATAAAGATTCAGTGGAATCTTTATCTCCACACACACACACACACACACACACACACCTCTCTGTGTAATGGCTTTCTGTGGATGAGCAGTAGACTGGATGGTCTTAAGTTCTCCAGTTTGCCAGACCTGTTATGATGTAATGCTTTTAACACTTTCCCTTGAGACTTGACTTTTAAAGAGTTCATGGCGGTGGCCTTTGAAGTATTAAGCTCTAGTTTATGTCACAGAGTTATAATTGGCTGCTCAAGATCACACTGTAGTGCTGGGCAGTATGTCAGTGGACTTGTGTTCCCCGTGGGAAGTGGGCCAACCAAAGGTTTCTAGTTTTCAAATACATAATTTAGTTTATTTAGAGGTGCATTCAGGTGCAGTGGAGTCGAAAGGGCCGAATAACCGTAAAATGGAGCTTTGTACTTGTGCGTTTACAGCAAACACGCTTTAGCCGATCTGTGACAGACAAAAATCAAATCAGATGCAGAGAAAAAACACCCGTTGTAAATAAATACACACTGCACACACAGCGTGAAGTTTAGCCTTTGAATTCTCTCATGTTTGTCAGTGGCGTGCCATGCACTTTGTCACTGACTTCTTTCTGCAGTTAAAGCTGCGAAATACCACCGCCAGATGACATTATTGATCTGTGACTTACATGACTTGTACAACATAACTAACAATGGCACTGCATTAATTGTTAATGTTACTAAATATTTTATGATCAGCGGTCAACGGCAAGCGTATCGTTTTGGATGTTTTTATGAGTTTTTCAAACTACATAAATTGCACAATACATTTTTTTAAGCAATAAATTTAAAATAATG
The DNA here is from genome assembly GCF_036321145.2 of Pelmatolapia mariae. Taxonomy (NCBI): domain Eukaryota; kingdom Metazoa; phylum Chordata; class Actinopteri; order Cichliformes; family Cichlidae; genus Pelmatolapia; species Pelmatolapia mariae. Next base: position 6,108,243 of record NC_086228.1, on the reverse strand, counting down.
CCAGATGTAGCAATATTATACAACTCATATATGCAAATTAATACTTATTTTCTTCTTTTACTTGTCAGAAGATTCAATAAATAAATTTTAAAAATGTGAATTTTCTGAAAAGTATTTCATGGTGAGGCCTTTAAAAAGTGAAGTTAGTCAAATTTTCAACTTGGCTGCTTTATAATCTTATTCAGAATCCATATTGTGCAGAAGACATTGTGCAAGACTTTCTTAGGCTCATATTCATGCTTTTTAGGCTCTTTAGCCCTTTGCTCTAAGACATATGTAATGCATCAGCATTACAGCATCACAAAAGCTTGGAACTTGAATTATTTTTTAACGAACATGTGTGCTGATATTGGTATTGCGAACTTCATTAAAAGCCATAATCCTACTTTAAGTGTGGTATCAAAATATACTTAAATTACCTAAAGTTAAAAAGGTTAAAGTACCTCTCTGTCTGAGTTATATACTATTAAAAGAAGCAGCTACAGTCAGCTCTTCCCTTGTCACAAGAGGTCGCCACAGCTGGTAGCTCCACATGTTTGATTTGGCAGAGTTTTATGCCTTTCCCCGAAGGGGATTTGCGCCTCCGGCTGGAATTGAACCAGCAATCTTTCGCTTGCCAAGTGAAGGTGTTCATTTTGCAGGTGGAGATAATTTTAATTACGTACATACTGCTGGGTAGTTTTATCTGTAAAAACAGAGCATATCTCAGTGTATTTATATTTTAAAGTGCACAAAACAGTAAGTTACTATAACTTTTAGATAAATAGTATGGAGTAAAAAGCACAATATTTGTATCCCAAATATAGCAGAAGTAGAAAAAAACATAATAAAGAATGTTCCTGGGTCCTTATGCATTTTCACATTTCATTAATGTTTGCATTTTTCTTTATTTGGATGGGTTAGCTGTATAAAGATTGCTTGTTAATAACGGGTGAAACAAATAAGCTTTTGATTGTAATGTGGACTGTGTCCATAGTGCAGCTCAGTATCAATCAAATTAAACTGAACTTCATTGTTGGAAACAGTGAATGCAGAAAATGAGTGAAAAACTATTTTGAAAATGAGGCAAAAGTTAAGCTGGCTGTTTGTAATCAAAAGTGGGGTTTTTTTATCCTTTCAAATTATAATTGCAAATCACCCTAGCCGAATGTTCCTGCCTTCTGTATTGCGATGCTTTGTTGTGCACGGTGGTAAAGTACAGCATGAATAATAGTCATTTTTCTCAGCACAGAGCATCTAAGTGGTGGTGGTGTGTGGGTGTATTTTGGGCACTGTTTAACATTAAAAGAGAAAAGGGGAGAGTGCAGTGAAAGACATGATTAGTCACAGGTGTTCTAGCTGCTGACGTAAAACTCCTTATGCTGGGCACAGGGCGCGTTCATGTGGAAAAAAGGACAGATTCCAGAGCTGTGATGAGTGGGCAGCGCAAGACACTATGATATATGTGTACACTTAGGTAACAGTGATTTTAAAAAAGACTATAGTACACAACACTTACACTATGTTTGCATTAAATTTATTACAGAGTGCTTATGTGTATTATTTCTGTTTAAATAATCACCATTACTGAGAAAGATAACTAAACTCTGCCAGCTGGATATAAACTCTTTTTAACCCATATATAAAATCAATAAAAGCAATGTATTTAATTGGGCCATGATTGATAATGATGATGTAATTTTTACCCTAAAAGTACTCATAGTGATCAAACACAATAACAGTGCTGGGATTCAGGAAATTAGCCCATTGTAATCAAAAATCCCAACTGCTTTAAATTTGATGCTGATCTGACCGTAGCAGCCATCCTGAAAGTGGTTTGGAGATGCACAGGAAGTTGACCTTGAAGGGCAAATCTGGCTCTATTTGCACGACTGATTCCAGTATGAGAGCGAAGTGCCGAGGTGATACGATACTATGAGGTCTTTAAGATAAGATGGGGCCTGATTATTCTGTGAGGAAGTGTGGCTTGTATTTAAAGCCACTGTGACCTCACATGAAGGGACTAGCAGCGATCAGAAACCATGGACCATCAAACTCTCCATTATGTGGCAAGGACAGATAAAATAACTACTCATGACTCAAAGTGGGTGGGTGCAGAGTTAAACTAACCTTATCTTTGAGGCCGCTGATTGAAGGGACTACCAGAGGAGCTGGAGGATGCTTACTGACATACAGGGTTTAAAATATCCAAGAGGGTTATACAGACAACCAGAGCACAGATAATGTCCACTACAGTTAAACTGTCAGCTACAAAGTGATGGGCGGAAAGAGAATTGCTTGGGGGTAATGTCTTCGATAAGATTCAGTCAGACATTTATCCCGAGGATGGATAAAGGCTTTGTAAAAAATACATGTATGAACCTTAGTGGGCTGAATGCCCCTTTGTAAAGATTGAAAGGTACTCCAGTAATTTAATATGCCACTTTCCTTCAAGTAGAGGCCTCACAAGAGACCGATTTAAAAAGAATTGAAGAAGCAGAGGCCAGGCTATCTTGACTTTTAGACAAACTCCAAAAACCATTCAGTCGTGCCTTTTATTAGCCTTATCCTGTCCTCTAAATTGGTGTCTTTCTTTATAACGCAAGCTTTGATTAAAAATTGATTTGAGCTTATCTTTTGTACCTAAATTCTCATTCTGTAAAGCAGCACGGAACTATAGCAGTCAAATAAATGCGTTGTGAAACGATACAATATTTCCCAGTGAACTGCGGTGGAGATAAAGCGTGAAGTATAGTGCTCCCAAATGGTAAAGCACAAACATTAAAAGTAATGCTCTCTGAATCCAGTAACACAACAAACACAACAACATAAAGCCATCTCTCAGGACGCTAAAAGTGGATATGGGATCTGATATTTGTCTTCCAGCTCCTGCAGTTTGAATATCCACAGCTTCAACCTCAAGCTTTCTTGCTGCGTTCTGTTTAGACAGAAACAAACACAGCAGAAAACGCTGAATTCAGAGGGCCTTCTGGGGGCGTCGCTAAATAAATTATTAATTCACCCGACTCCAGCTGAGGCTTATTTTCACTTCTTAAAACCCTTATTTTGTGCTTGGTTAGAAACCATCGTCTTTTCCATTCTAGGTGAACATCACACTGATCACAAAGTCAAACAACATGCTGATTTTTAAAAGGTCGTACTTATTTATTTTTCGCTGAAAAATCGGTTACTCTGATCCACATTCGTTTCTAACTGGACAGAAACGACTCGTCTTTGGTTCCACGGTACAGTTTCACAGATTCTCTGTGTGCCAGAAAAAATAGCCTCCAACTGAGCAAAAAGTAAAATGATGTTGACAAAGACTAATCACATAATATTATCACGAAGGCAGGTGTACCGTTGGCCCAACCTGGGGAGAAAATTATCTCAGTAATTTGGATAGTTCCAAATACAAGCAAGTATCAGGTGTCCAAAGACTGCAGCCAATTTTGCCTTATCTGTGAGGTGTGCAGGGAATTAGAAATCAGCAATCATCCAAGAGAGCATCCCATCAGTATCAGACACACACACACACACACACACACAAAGATAAAAAAAAACTGTGAAAAAACACTATTAATTAGTTGCACACCTTCCCATTCTTTGTTCTTCTCTAGGCCCTTATTTTCCTTCTGTATGTATTAGGTAATCGGGTCTAATTGTCCTGAGGTGTAAACATGAAAGTGCAAACTAAATCATTATAATAAGCCTTGTAAGGTTTGTTAAGGGGAAAGCAGTAGAACAACGCATTCAAAAGGCTAATGAAGTACACAGTAAGAAGAAATAATATCCAAGTGGCTGAGATCATCAGAACTGATTATAAAAGGGGGGCTGCTCTTGGCAACGTCTGGTGGAATACGATGTATATAAAATGCTATCAAGTTAAATTGCTAGCTGAAGAAGTCTGACATTTCTTTTCTATCAGTAAATTAGATTACCTTCCAAAAGGGGTGGTGGTGGGTTATAAAGAGTTTCTGATGTTGTTTTGAGATTGTTGGAAGCTTGTTTAAAGCACTAGTGGGGGCCACTAGAGTAGCTTTTTGCACAACAGCTGCAAAAGTGGGAGGGGATCTGGAAAACAATGGCACTGTCTGGAATCATGCACTGGTTAATGTTAAACAGTGCAAAAGTCTTAAGCTACCCCTCATTTCTTTCTATTTGTAAGGAAAATGGGAAATAGTTATCGTTTTTCATTAAAACATATGTAAACATACATGGACATACAGTACATACGGCAGAGTTTGTGCAGTTCTAAAGCACAATATTTGGTATGACCACTTTTATTCTTCCACACAGTCTGAACTCTCTTAGGCAGTTTTCTTGTTATTTCTTTGAGTCATCTTCAGGAAAAGTTCTTCAGGCTTCCTGAAGGACGTTCAAAGCTCTTCTTTGGATGTTTCTGCCTTTTGTTCTGTACTCTGTAAAGATGATCCTGCTTCAGTAATGTTGAGGTCCGGGCTCTGGGGAGGCCAATCCATGACTGATGGTGTTCAGCTGTGTGTTTTTTCTATTCAGGCATGCTTTGACTGCATTGGCAGTGTGTTCGGGGTATTGCATGGTGGATCAAAAGCTGATGATAACTGTTAAGTATTTATAATTCCATCAGTTTGACAAGATCTCTGACACCACTGGCTGAACTGCAACTGCAAACACTGACAGAGCCTCTGTGTGTTCTATAGATGGCTGTAGAAACTAACTGTTGCTCCATCTCATGACCTCCTACATACATATTTTAATGACAATTTGAACCAAAAATTTCCAATTTGGATCCAACACTGCATAAAAGCTGTTGTCACAGATTTTCAGTCCAGTCCTTGTGTAATTTGGAATAGTTCAGACTTTTCTCCCTGTTTCCCTTCCTTAAAAATGGCTTCTTGACAGCCACCCTTCCACTGAGACCAGTACATTTTTTAATTGACATATATCTCAGATAACGTTGCAGATAGATTTTTGTTGATGCTTGTGCCACTTCTGCACATGCTCTGTGACGCCTCTCCCCTGACCGCCCTCACCCCCTATCTTTTATGCAGCATGAGCAGGTTTGGAGAATTTCTTTGATTATGGTGTGGGTAGGAAGTAAAAGAATACTTCAAAATAATAGCATGCAAAATATATACAAACGTGTATAAAACTATACTATAAAACCAAATCAATAAAATACAGAATAAAGCATTAGGTCTACTTCTACCCCATAGCAGTAGCACCAGCTTGTGCCTGAATCTTAACTAAAATTACATTAGAGGAATCAGGGGGGTCAGGGGGTGAAGGAACTTCTGTTATTCTGCTGGTTTAGCCTCTGAGAGATATTTTTTTTGGTGTAGCCATCAGATATCTAATATTTCTGTGCTGGTGATTGTTTACAAATGCAGATTTTTGTTCTTAAAAAAAAAGAATGCATGAGGAAAATGCAGTCCTTCTTTTCTTATTTAAAAGAACTGTTTGCATGCATGCAACCAAAGCCTCCTCAAATATAAATAGAAAGCCAGAAAGGCAGGCAGTAGTGTCTTGATGCTCCTTCTCTAGCCTTACAGATCACTCCTGGCTTCATAGTGAGTGGTCAGTGAAACAAAAATCTTGTCCTTTGCCTACAGGCTTTACATTTCTTTCAATTTTAAACTCAGTTCAGCAGCATTCTCCTGACAAATATCACTATAGCAACGTGATACGTCTGAAATTGCAACACGGCTTGGGTTATAAGCCAGTGTCACAGCTCAGTAACACAGTAAGAATTCAAATCCACGTCTCGGAGACACATAAAAGCTTTGCAGGCAAAAACAAGAAGAAAAAAATGTCTGAAAGGCTGGAGCTGGCAATACATAAGCAGGAGCACAAACGACCAGATTAAAGGGGGAATCTAGACATCGTTTTGCTCGTTGCTACCTAAAATTTGTATATATGCTACATTGTCACATCACTTTAAGTGATACGAGCTGATTTTTATTCTGTTATTTTCCGTAGGTACACTGTTTACACTGGCTGCCTTAACTGCATGCATATGCACAAACACAGTTCACTCTCACAGGCTGTAATTACAATGAACACTTGTTGTGTCTGCAGACCTGCCAGCGCCTCCCACTCCCACAGCGCAAAGAAGTTGGCCAAAGAGAACAACCCCTGGACTAAGTATCTTAATTAGCAAGTATTCTTCTTTTTTTTTTTTTTAAATAAAGCGTGCCACAGCAGAGGACACAGTGAGTAAAGGGCAACCCACAGTTTTCCATTACAAGCTTAACTGGGTTAGGAGCTAGCAAGAACATCTACCAGCAGAGTAGATGTTCTTGCACAAAGACACACAAATCAGTAAGTACTGTATGTTCGTGAGCACACATACTGACCAAATGCGTGTGCTGATCTACACGGTCGCACACACACATACAGCACAAACTCGCAGCCTTGCATTAAATTGAAACCATTTATGCTTGAAAAACAGCTGGACCACTGAGATATCAGCAAGTCTTGACACTTCAGCAGGTTTATTATGGATATCCAAAAAATTCCTACCCGCATGCATCCAGTGGCTACATTGGCCACAGCCATGTGTTATCTCGCAAAAAAAGGGGAAAAAACCCCAAAGCACTTCCTCTTATAAGAAGAGGGCCTTTGAAGGCATTAGGATGCATATTGACATTACAGGACCTTGAGCAATTACAGGTCTTATCTTCCTGCCTGACAAACAGTCCGCTTCATTATGGGCTTTTAGCTGACACCTTACCTCAGCCTTTCCCACTGAGCCATCGCTGCTAATGCAGAAAGCGAAATGCCTAAGAGGTTTGTTAAATATACAGTATCTGAATTGTTTAACTATAATTTTCTTCTTTAATAGTCCTTTTAAAGATTCCATTAGTGAGTGGATGCAGCGAATGGCAATTGAAGAAAGAGCATTGAGGGACCCAGAGGAGGAGGAATAAGTAATGCACTAACTTCTGAAGGAAAGCACGGTCCACAGAAGTTCTTTTAAGTACAGTATTTGACAATTACTAGAAATAAAGGAGATTCTCTTTTTTTTTATCAAGGCTAATTGTGTGGAGAAATCTTCGAAGGAGATTGCATTTCAGATCATCGATCGATTTGTGTGCTCGTTCTTTTGTGTTGGCAGAAGTTTTGTGTATTTAAAGTGCATTGCAGCAAATTACACATGCGTTCGCTTCAGAACAGATCGAACTGTGAAGCAGTGAATGAACAGCAGTTCTTGGCTGAGTTATTTTTAAAGTTATGGCTACAAGTGTTGAGCCACAAACCAGAATTCATAAAACTAAAATAAAAAAGCCAAATAGTTGCTGGTTTAGGCTGCTCTCATGAGCATATGTGGCCAGTATCACTCAAGACCAGAAAACTTTGATTGTTCGCTCATTCAGATCAGTGATGTTTGTCTTTATTTTTCCTTTTTTTCAGTTAAAAATGAACATTTAGGCCCATGGACTAATGAGCTCTAATTGCTGATGATGACTAATTGTACCTGCCACGAGATAGCTCATGATGTTACCATAGTAACACAGCAGGAACCATCCTAGTGGGTGTATTGTTTATAAAAGGATGCTGTGTACAATATGTTACCCATTAATTAAAATGTGAAAGTATCTCAAATTTTCAATGATAACTGCACAGAATTTATTTATTTTTTCCACATCTTTACCAACTAATCAAACCTTAACTAACCTAAGCCTAAAATAGACAGCAATAGTATTCTTTTAGCCTTAGATCAGGTCAGGATGATGTGGTCAAGCTTTCAAAAGAGCACAGAGTCAAGGATGAGTTTGCCCTGGCTGCAGAAATAACCTCAGTGGGGAGTTGTGAAGGAGGAGGATAAGAAAAGAAGGTGTAGAAAGACACTGTTTGTACATGACAAATAAGAAGCGTTACAGTGTGTGCCCTGGGAGAAGAGAGGAGCAGAGAGGGTGAAGATGTGCGCTGAAAAAAGGGCTGGGCTCTGTTTATGGAATATACGGATCAGATGATGGATGCAGGACAGAAGGAGAGAAGGTTAAAATGAGGAGGAGACGAGGGAGGAGAAAAGCAGTGGGAGTAATTATGGTGATAGGAGGATTAAATGAAGGAGCAGGAAGGTCTTTCTAAACATTATGGTATTGACTAATCCATGAATAGCAGGTGGTGAAAATGTCTGACCGCTCTTTCAGCATTCATCAAAGCAAAACACCAACTCACCTGGCAGTGCGTTCAACAATCAGTTGACTGAACCTGAAATAAATTACATTTCACTTGATTTAACCAAATGTCAGCTCCGAAGGCAAAATCCACACAAAATCCAAGAAATGTGTCAGGCAGTGGAATAACGAAGCAGAAATATCGGTGGCTGTGGAGACAGTGGGGAGTACGAAAACAATTACATCAAATCGCTCAATTAAAGTGGACCCTCTGTAGAGGTCATTTACTTCACCAAGCTGAGGCCTAACAGCAAAAAGTCTTTAAATCTTTGAGCATGTGGAGTAAGCAGACAAATATATACGGCAATGCTGACAAGACCATCTATGCAGTGTAATCTTCTCTCAGCATTAAATATGAAACCAAATGAAGAAACAAATTGATTTTTGTGGTTATGGGTTTAAAGCCATAATTAATGGAACAGCCAGTTCTTTCATAATGGACATTTGTGCCACTGTTTCCTCTGGCAAATTCAAATCTATCCATGTCTTTTCACAGCTCAACACCATCCGTGATGCCGATGCCAAGACGTGACACATTAGTGTGAGGGAGGAGGCAAAGTCATAACTATGATTTCATAATGAAGAATGATGAACTAAAACAAAGACCTTTAAAAATGTGCATCCCTTTTTTTTTTTTAAACGGTGATCCTGATTCAAGGCTTGGTATGAAGTGAAAAAAATGAAACTAAATTAAAGCTGTTAAAAGGCAATAATCAAAATCTTCGACATAACAGTGCGACTGTGTGAGAGGCGAACACTGGTGAACACTCTGGGCCATGTAGCAGCCAAAGTGCAGGAGATTTCCCCTGAGACTGGACAGACTCCAAAGCTGGAGCAAAAAGAGTATTAGTATTAGAATTAAATCTATTATTGTGCCCAGAAGTACAGTATCTGCTGAATGTGAAAATAAGCTACTGTTTATCACATTCACCTAAAAGGTGATAATGGCAGCTGTAACTGGATTTGCATATCCCTAAGCCTCACTCTGTTTGCGCCGCTCCACCATAATCAGTATCTGTAGATTACTCAATCTATTATAGTGAAAACACTTAATATGACGGGTTTTTTTTTTTTTTTTAAATCAAAAATACCCCTCTGGTTTCCAGTATTAAGACAATCACATCTATTTTAGCATCCGTGGAGGTTTGAAGCTCTAATATAGTGCCGCGGTTGGGGCCAGCCTTGTGAAACGTTTACCCTTACTAACACACGAACCACCAGTGGGGGCTTGCTGGTGCTAATTAAAATCCTCCTACTTTTATGTCAGATCTGATTCTTATTTTTGCATTCTGCACTGGGCATGTAAAGAATCCTCCTGGGTCGGTTGTAAGAAGTATTGCGAGAGACTTTGTAGCGGTCTCTACGGCTTCGGCGAGTCTTCATTTTTTCTTTGCATCCTGCAATCAAAGCGACAGGCAGCTTGTCTTTGAAACGTATAATTTATGAAGTGAATTATGAAATACATGCAGATGTTCTTGAGTCCATTAAAAACCAGAACACTGTGCTCAACAAGAGAAAAGCGTCTCAGTCCGTGTCTTTAGAAAAGTGTGATGAAATATTGAATCAGAGCGTGTTTGAGTGATTATGATGTCAGTTTAATGGCATGTTCTGAAACCTATAAACCAATCTAATCTAGAGAGGGCTTTTTGAATCATGAAATTAGTGCAGCGTGTGGGCGAACAAATACAGGGAAAACAGTAAACTAAAAACACGAGGCGAATGCTTAAAATACCTGGATGTGTTATAATGCCAGTCATCCATTAGTCTAAATCAATTTGTCAGCGGGATTTAGCACCAGTGCCAGAGCATTATGTTTCAGTCGCCATGGAATCCAGCTATCACCTGAGGCATTAGGAAACATAATGCTTCAACCTGTTAAGGATCAACAGCAGCCACAGCCTGAAAGGAAATAGGAAGAGGGCCTATATACTGTTCAACATATTCCTAAATCAAAGAAGGCACGCAAGAGTACAATACTCTAAAAATGAAACTGGAAGCCTGGACATGTGAAATAATAACACTGTATATAATTAAAACACTAGTATATGAAGATAATGAGTCAGTACTTTCCTTTATTATCAGCAAACAGAGCTAAAGTACAAAAAGCCTGGAGAACTACTGCTCAAGACGACTTTTAAAAAAATGCAGGAATTTTTCCACCCTTTCCCAATAAACCATCAGAATGGATCATGTACTCTTTGTTTCTTATCCTAATGTAAAATGATCTCTCTCTAAAATTCAGAAAGGTCTGACTGTACAGCATCTAAGAGAACCACGGCAGGAGGATCTTGATCTCTCACATGATTGGTCTGGACAAACAGAATCACCTCATATACTGGTGGAAATATGCCCAAATATTTGAAACTTTTGGACTTTTTAGACTTCGTTGGAGGTTCTAAAGAAACTCTGAATTCAGTTCTGGCACTATTTGGAGTGAAAGAAGTCCCCCTGGAACTAATCCGTACACACTGGCCTGTGTTATTACTAGCACAAAGACTTATGTTGTTGATCTGGAAACAAGAGAAACCACCAACCCACCTAACCTTGCTGAAAGATGTTAATGAAAACAGCGGAAAATGATCAATGATCACAGTGAAAAAATGTGAATTAACTAATAATATGACAACCCTTTTTTATTATTTTAACAAATCAAACTCATGAAAGACATTTTTCAATAATATTGCCTGTGACATCTATTTTTAAGGCTCTTCTGTGACGATTTCTGAAAGAAATTGATATTTATGTTCATATTGCACCAAAAAAAGGAAAGAAACAAAAAGAAAGTCTGGCTCCTTGGAAGCAAAATAGAAATTAGGGGTGCCTCAAGATTTTTGCACCCCTAATCTATGGTACTATAGACATATGTGCATAACTTCTACTCAGTGTTAAACTGGATAAAATTAGTGAGTTTGTAGTTAGAACTACCACAGGTAGAAACAAATTGTGGTATTTCATTGATGTCCTGCCCCTAAACTGTGCCTATAGTGTAAAAATCATCGGGTCAAGTAGAGCACAGGCTCAGGGCTGTATGTGAAGTCCTGAATGACTGCTACACATGCTGAAGGCTGTATGCTCATAAATTTTTATCATTCATCTGTTTTTGCTTTCAGTTTGACAGATAGCCCACCAGAAGGAGATGGTCTAAAGACTAGTCTAGTCTAGTCTGTGCAGACCATAGCTTTCATTCCATATGGCACCAAGTCTATTTTCATTTTTATTTAAAATCTGAAGAACCAGAACATCACACCAGCCATTATCACTGCCTTATAAAAATTCCAGCACACTTTCCTGCTCTGAGGTATATCATTATGCTTCTGCCGTTAACCGACTTCCATAAATGTGTTCTTTCCACTGTCATTTACTGGCTGCATCAGCGTGCCGTGCATTGTTGCTGCAGGGACATACAGAAATCTGCAGCTATGCCTCTTAAAAACCGGTGTAGACATTATGTAAGCAAGAAAATGTGTGGTATTTTACTCACCCACATACATCAACATGTTTGACTGTATTACTTACCATGTAATACTTTGTATTTTTTATGTTAGAGCTTGTCTCGAAACTCTGCTTATTTAAGCGTCTGCACAACATGACAAGCATTAAGGCTTTCTTTGCTTTTGTGTCTCTCAACAGGTACAGTACACACACAAAACAGCCCCAGCAGTCGTGTGTGCGTGTGTGTGTTTGTGGCAGATCCCTGCTTAAAAAAAGAAACTCCTACCCATCAGTAAGCATTCAGAGATCGTAAGTACACCTTCTAACCTACCTTCCATTTTCTCTGACTTAATGTGCCAAAGCTGTATATGTATATACGGCTCCCAAGTTAATATCACACTCTGCGACTGTTGATATAGTACAAAAAGATAAATGTAATTCAAACTAAAAGGTCTATTAGACAGAGCATGAATCTTGTGGAAAAAAAAAGAAGATTTCTAACTCCTTCCCTTTGAGTTTGACCCAACAAAAGCGTATAAATCCTAGTCTTAGAAAAATGAATCTCTAAATCCTTTATCAATGAGCCACAGGCAAAAGCTATTGAGTTAAATTTTGCTTAAATACATCTGCGTCTTCCTCACTGAATGATCGCGCTGTAACAAGCCATTTAAAACGAGTCATGCATAATCGTTCTCAATTCTTTAGCCTCTAACCTTCTCAGTCTCTGTGTCTTTCTTCAGAAACATAACCTATATATTCTGTCAGGAGGTTGCGAACCCTGTCTTGGCGGGGGATGATCTGATATCCTCGTGTTGGTGTTGTTCCCAGATCATCATGAAAATGTTGTTCCAGGATCAACATTGCAAGTGACCAATCAGAATGTTGTGACGTTATTCTTTTGCGCGCCAAGCCATTCTTGCATTTATGAAATTCCAATGTTGCAAGGATAATATCAATTCTGCTTACCGTTTATTAAAAGGTTAGGGTTAGGGTTAGGATTAGGGTCAGGGTACGTTGATCGGCGGACAGAGGCGGTTTCTCACAGCTTAAGTACAGTTTTTTGTTTTACGGTGGTTTTTCCCGAATTCGCAAAAGTATGACGTCACAACATTCTGATTGGTCACTTGCAATGTTGATCCTGGAACAACATTTTCATGATGATCTGGGAACAACACCAACACGAGGAAATCTGATCGAGCCTTGGCGGGACTCCTGTGTTGCTATGATATTGCAGTAATGCTGTGCTCGCACGTACAGAGGCGTTTTGTGTGTGTGTCTGTGCGTCCTCTGCAGCTTTTGCTCACATCTGCAATTCTGCATTGATTCCATGCCAGTGAGCAGAGAGCTGATGCAGAGTGGGAAGGGTGGGCAGTCTGTGTTATAGCCAGGTACATCAGCCAGCGGCTATTGCCATGGTCGAATGTGCTTGAGGGAGTTTAATAATGCTGCAGTGTGAAAAGTCTGCAGGCAAATTTGCTGCAGTCATAAGACATTGTGTTGAAATGTACTGTATATGTTACATACACATGCCACAAGATTTTTATTTTTTTTTACCGTCTATCACTTTGAGACTGAAATATCTCAGACTAGGATTTTTAGGCATTACAGAATAGTGTAACAAACATGATTATTTTTCATAAAGGAAATACTCACCCCCAGTTGGACACTTTCCCTAATTAGCATATGAAATATTCAAAACATGTTGTTTATCCTCAGAGCACTTTAGGATATAAAAAACAACAACTCATAGGCCACTTATTGTCTTCGAAAGGTGGCCTTTTATGCTTGTCGGACCTCCTCTGTGCCGAATCCCCGCCGTGTGCTTTATCGCCTCTTTTTGTTACGGGTTGGTGGTCAGAGACAACTTAAATGAAAAAAGTTTGCAGTATGTCTCACGAATCAGCCGATAGCGGTCCGTGAGATGTTAGGGCTGTAAACTTGCACCCCCCCCCCCCCAAAATGGAGCATTTTCATTCCAAATGCAACGTGACGGGTTTACGTGTAAAATGTCGTTTCGACCCCGCTTCTGAATTTCATCTTTGTTCCCGTGTGTCCTGCCTGTTTTCATCCAGTCTCGTTGTACAATGCAGAGCTTTGCTAAGCCAATAACAGCGAGACTCAGAGTCTGCAGCCATGTTTGCAGCTCAGTGAGGCTGCACTGACGCACAGTGGTGCTTTCAAAATGCTAATGTCACCATGCTAACTTGCTCATAATGATGATGCTGAAATGGCGGGTATAAATCATCGCATTCAGCAGCTCATTTAGCATGTCAGCCAGCTAACGTTGCAAACAAAAGCACTTAACATAAGGGTCATGGCAATTTGGTTTATAAAACGTATTAGACAAATTTAAAATTTAATCTAGTGATGCTGTTAGCTGATCATCCAATGTACTGTAATGACATCTATTAAATGGGAAGCACAAAAATTAAACCTACCTCATGGTTGTGGTCAGGTATTAGTCTGCACCTACTAGACTGAACAGTACACAGACTGACCAATCGACATGCTGCTAGCGTGACCAAAAAGTTTCATTTCATCAAATCTATAAACACATTTGACACTTTTGTTCAGTTTGACAGCTGCATGTAGTTGTACCCCACAAATAAAGTGGTGCTCCTGAATTGTGTTACTGCCAGCAGAGAGAGGCCAGTGTCCTTTTCCACTTCACAGAGATTTGAGCAAACTGTGATGAGTGGAGAAGGCCACAGCGGACCTGACATGCCGGGGACAGAAAACATAAAATCACCCTCTGTGAGGGTGGACACAAACCACTACTCAAGCATATGGAAGGTATAACTATCAAAGGCAGGGGGGAAATGAGTCTGTTTTTCTGCATCCGTGCATTATATACATGGTGATGTTTTTCCCTAGGAGACTCCAGTGTGATCTATTACTAAGCTTTTAAGATAGGGCAAGGGCATTCGAATCCATATAGTGGAAAAAAAAAACTAGCTCAGACTGACAGATCAGATAGCGATTAAGTCTGAGATGCAGTTAAGCCACAGTCACATCACCAGAAATGCTCCATAGACACTTAATATAGCAGTGTAGCTTAGCTGGAGTTTATTGGACTCTCTCCTCGCACTTTCTGCATCAAATTTCTCCTTACATGATTTATAGGCTGATACTGATTGTGGGATAAATGAAGGATTTATCTGCAAACCCTCCTGAAATATAGTGACAGTAGAAGGTAATAGACACTAAATAGGACACCACAGAGACATCAAACCATTTGAACCATCCAGAGGCAGGTTAGAGACCTGTGCCCGTAGCCTGTATCAAATCTTTTCCAAAGGTTTTCATCAAAGACAGATGTACTTTCATACAGTGAAGCTGCCGTTTGAATCCTAGTTTCAAACACCAGTCCCCTTCGGTTAAGAGGTCTCTTTGACTCTTTTGGTACATTGCTACTGACACGGGAGCTGGCCCAATTCAATGGCTGTATTGATAAAATTGATTAAATGACAGTCTGCCATTTGAGCTTACTGCAGGGTTCTCTCTATCTGACAACCCATGCTCTGCTCAAGGACCCCGCTCAAATTCCTCTCCAGCGTCCTTGTTCACATGTCATCAGGGGGCAACATTAGCAGGTGAACTCATCAAAGGCCAGACTGGATTTCCTAGGGGTGCAGCACTTACCAGTTGAAAACCAGCACACAGATCTTCAGTCTATTCTGTTTTTGATGCTGTGACCCTAAAGTCGCTCCATCCCTGCCCTCTCTCCTGCGTCTCCCGCACTCGACTTCTCCATCATTTCTCGCTACAACTCTTTCTCTTTATCCTTTCGTTTGTGTATAGTCTGGATTCAACTTGTTTTTCTCCTGCTTCTCGCAGTTGAATGCTCTAAGATGTTGAGCTCAGAGCAGCCATCAAACACGGCAAATTTTCTTATGTCTGGTCCCTCGAGCTGGGAGGCTCTGAGAGGCCTCAGATGTCTCTTCCCCTTCTGTTTAGACAAACAGATGCCAACATCTTTGGGAAGCTAACAAGGCTAGGCTTGTGCTAACATGTTGATAGAAGAAGAAAAAGAACTGTGATAAAGCAGAGACTGCTGCTTCTAATCGAAGCTAAACTATTGTAATAGGCCAGTCACAGGCAGACTGTCTTTTCTTTTTGCAAAGTTCACTATTTAAACCAAGTTTTGTCTCTTCTAAATAATAGCGGGACTTTTAGAAGCAGGGTGTACTTCTTACTCTATGTGTGTGTGTGTGTGTCCTACACGTGTACACGACTGGGCGTGATCATCTCTATGCTCGTCTACATGGTCCTCATGTTCTGTCACAACACTATCTGACAATGAGCAGCTCTGTCACACTGTGTGACACAGCGCTCCAATTAATCACGGAGAAGGACCACTAATGAAGTCATTATGTATTCTGAGAGTTTCATCTTGACATCTACTTTTCCCAGTGAAGAAACGACTGCTGCAGAATTACACATTAAAAAGCTTAAAGGCACGGCGATAATGGATTAGGAAAAATGGAGTTTGACAAGTGAAATGTAACTCTGAACAGAACAAAACAGGGTATGATTTAGTCCGTCTCTGAAAGTGTTTATGTGGGCTATCTCCTTTTTTTCTGCCGCTGCTGTTATTTTGTTTTCTTGTCTCCAGATTTTTCTAATGCCTTTAAAAATATTTTAATGAGTCCAGGAACACAGACCCGATGTCCCTCTGATCTCAGAAAGGGACATCACAGTCATCGTAAAAAATCTATTCATCAGTACAGTTACAATCAAAGAATACAGTCTGCCCAGGGTGTGAGTAAGACTTGTTTTAGCACTGTATGTGTTGTAAAATAATAACATCCTTATAAACAGAGAATAACAAGAGCATTCAGAGAGCGCAACTCCCCCCGAAGGGCGAAGACTAAATTGAAACTTTGATGTTTTATGACCTTTTTATTACAACGTGCTGACGTCAGCCTGTTTTTTGGAACTCCCCAATAGTGACGTCTGCATTGTTATCATAGATCATTTATGCTGATATTAGCATTGTTAATATGGAAATCTAGTGTGGTATATTGTTCTTTTTGTGTAATTGTTAAATTACACCTTGATGTATCTGTAGCTCAAACAATAAAAATGTCCCCCAATAACTAATATATTGCTATAACGTTTAGCGATGATCCAATGGAAACTAATTTTTCTAATTCATGTGACCCTGATCTTTGACCTTTGACCTTGAAGCATTACATAATACACTGATGTTTTTTATTATCTTAAATGTATGATTGGAGCAGTATTAGGATTTTATAAGCTGTAAACACTTGAAATCTTAAGAAATATTCATTGGGTGTAGGATTTTGAGAAACTTGATGACATCACTATGACGTCGCAGGGCTTTGTATTAAAAAAATAAAAATGGTGCTGTATAAAGCTCTCTCTGTGGCCTTTCACATGACATATTACTTGAGATGGTTTCTTGATTATTTTTTTTTCAAGGTCAGCTTTGACTTTGGGTGCTAACAATAAAGGTCAAGGTCAAATGCTTAGTCAACCAAGGTACTCTTATCACTCAAGGCCTAGTATATTGTTGTGAAATTGAAGAGGATCCACAAAAAATTGTGGGTGATTTAAAGGTTGTACTGATTTTCCCATTTGCTGTGACTTTGACCCGATTGTCATCAAAATTAAATCAGCTCAAGCTGTTATCACCATCTACCATCACACAAAATTTGAAAATGATATCTTAACAAAATGTGGACTGCTAACAACAAACAGAGAAAAAGGTGGCGAATGTCATGTCCAGGAATCTATCCCCATTGCTCAATATATTTTGACACTAAGCAGAACAATCTCTATCAGATGAATCACTTTGTTTACAGTGGTGTCCCAACACACATCACAATGACACTCAAGCAGTTTTGATACAAGACCTGACCTGTGTACTAGCATGACAAAGGCTCCAGTGTCAGCAAAGTCTGGCGAACAGCTCATAGTTGCTTGTCGCTCTGTGATCGTTTTTTCTTTGTGTGCAGATGTGTGTGTGTTTTAGTGACAGTAATATATTTTCATTTGTGTAAATGTCTAAAGTCTAAAAGCAGTTATCAAAAAAAGAGAGTTCAGTTCCTCAATGTGTCTTTTAAATTACATTAATGTACGACTAATTTACATGATAAAAGGATGTGGAAGTGAAATGTAACTCTGAAAAGAACAAAACAGGGTGTGATTTAGTCCATCTCTGAAAGCGCTGCTGTTATTTTGTGTTTTCTTGTCTCCAGATTTTTCTAATGCCTTATAAATATTTTAATGAGTCCAGGAACAAAGACCCGATGCCCCTTAGATCTCAGAAAGAGACATCACAGTCATCGTAAAAATCTATTCATCAGTACAGTTACAATCAAAGAATTCAGACTGCCCAGGGTGTAGCTGAAACTAGTCTGCTTGCACCAGTAATGGAACGCTTCAAGAGACCTATTTGTAAAAATGTGGCATCCTCAACAGAAGCCACGTGAAAATCTTCTTTATGAGATCATCCGTAAATGGCAGCGATCAGCAAACTCATTCTCAACAGGTCCTGAATGCAGCCGTGCGTGTCAAATCACCATAAAATGTGACACTTCAATGGCATTCACCTGACTAAATTGAAATAGTAAATAAATATTATATGTATATGAACAGTGAGAGAGAAAAATGATTGTTAAAAAAGAATCCCAGCAAGATCTGAATCTGAAAACAACGACGCGAAACATGAGCAACAGAGATGCATTCACACAGACACGCGTGCACCCGGCCAATCAAAAACAGCGAGTGACAAAATGTGAAAGGTAATTCTAAAGAGATGAGTAACAGCCTTCACATTGTACCATCGGCTTGTTAATGGATGCAGTGAAAACAGTAAATAAATCTGATTTTTTTTTCAGCTTTGTACAAATCCTAAATCAGTGCAATAAATGGTACTCTGCTTTTGTTGATGTCCTGTGTGCGAGCAGTGTGTGTGTGTGTGTGTGTGTGTGTGTGTGTGTGTGAGAGAGAGAGAGAGTGAGAGAGTGAGTGAGAGAGAGAGGCGCTGTTAAAGACCAGCATTTGTAAGAGGATGATGAGGTAGTCTCAGGGGGTTGTACAGTGTATCATCTTACTTATAACATCTCTTTATACCTCATCCTTGAGGCTTACAGCTGCTGCACTGTGAGGATGATACTATGGGTCCCTGATCCTCAGCTTCCACAGTGATCCCTGTCCTATGGAGTATTTCATTACAACCTACTGAGTTACAGTCAGACTGCTGAATACACACATTCATTTCAAGCACTTCAGGGTTACTGTTTTTGGACAATTATTTGGACTAACTTTTTTTAATAAGTGCTAAAACTACTGTATGTCGGCTTGTTATATACTACCATATACTGGTCAGATCTCAAATTTACTACTGAAATAGCAGTAGTGTGCTATCTCCGTGAGCTTGAATTTTAGGGCCCTTGCAGGGAGGAAATTCTCACTTTCTCACTTTCTGACACACCTTCAAAGGGCTATCTGTCAGCTAAGGCCTGGTTTCAGGTCAGTGTTGGAGGCTGGGGACTGCAATATGCCACAGAGTATCCTCACACAGACGGAAGTACAAATGTGTGTCTATCTAATAACAGAAATACGAGTAAAAGAAATGAAGCAATTTCCACTTTGAGTGCAATATCCTGAGAATAGCAGCGCAATATCCGCGAATACCCAACAGCATGCAGGTGTTTAATGTATCTGTACACACTACTTTTCATGCAAGGCAGAGAATGTGAGTTTGTGCTTGCATATATCGTATCTCCATGCTTAAAGACTTTTTGTCTGGGACTCATTATTTGACTACCCTGCGCACCTCCTCCTTACAGACACAAAGACACACACAAATGGTGCACGTGTGCATGGTGAAGGCTTTCTGAAGCATGAAATAAGCTTTCCTAGGGAACAGTGAAGAAGAGAGTGGTTTGTGTCCCTTGCTATTTCTTAATTAAGTACGCATAGCTCTTATCTTAAAATCGTAAATGTCACCTTCGAGCTCCTGGCTACCTCTCTGGTCTTCTCTTTTTCTAACGGCTTTTTAGTAAAAATGCTCAAATGTAGTCAGAGTAATGAAGCGGTTGGCCATGCTCCTAATAAAAAGGGGTACAGTGAATAAAGGGTTGTGTTGCCACAGCAGCGGGTCATTCATTATTTTGAAATCCCAAAGATAAACATTACCACTGCAAATTTTAATGAAGCATCTTCCTCTCATCAGCAAATAAGTTGCAAAGTGAACGCAAAACACAATGAATGCACTGGCGAGGTTCAAAATAAGGACCTTTAGTGGATATAATAATTTTGTCATTCAAGCCTCATCCAGCAATCAGGCTCGGTGGCATCTAAGCGCTCATTTTGTTGATGTTCACAGAAAATTCATCCCATGCTTCCTGAAGTGCCTCCTACAAGTTAGATTGCATTGTGTGCACTCATTATGTCCTGTACAGTCAAGCTGTTCTCACAAAAGCTCACAAGGGTTGAAATCCTATTACTGTGTTGGTCACTCCATTACAGACAAAATACCTGCTGATGGTTTCTTCTCTAAAAAGTTCTGCATAGTTTGGAGCTTCGTTTTGAGTCATTTATTTGTTAAGGGAGAAAATTGCCTCCAATCAAGCAGCATCCACAGGGTGCGGCATGATGTGGCAAAACACAGTGAAGATCCTTTCTATTCTGTTTGAGGAAGTCATCGCATTCCCCCTCACTGTGTTTGACAGATGATGTCCAGCCGTCCTCGCATTCAGTTTTTCTTCTTCTCCAGCATCGCACAAATTTCCTACTTTCTAACGCAAACTCCTTGAACTTGGCTCCATCTGTTCATAACAGATGTTTCATACCTTCTCCTGTCCTGTGTCTGTGTTCTTTTGCCCATCTTAATCTTTTCCCTTTAGTGCCAGATGTGGCTTTTTCTTTCCACTTCTGCCTTGAAGCCAGAATAGTTGAGTTTCCACTTTACTGTCGATGTTGAGACTGGGGTTTTGTAGATACTGTTTAATGAAGCTGCCAGCTTAGAACCTGTGAGGTGTCTGTTTCTCACACTATAGGCTCTGTTGGACTCATCTTCTTGGCCTCTCTCTTCTCTTTCTATTCTGGGCAGCGCCGCTCTGTGAACAGAGTAGTACACACTGTTGTTTCCCACATGGAATAGCTTTCATTTCTTGAAACAAAAATACCATTTTGAGACTACAAGCGAACCCACAGAGGCTCGTGCTCCAGACACTCAACTAGTCATATTTCTTGCATCTTTAATCAGCAATACAGTTTTCAGCTGCGCTAACATAATTGGAAAAAAGACTTTTCTAACGATCAATCCGCCTTTTAATATAATAAACTTGCACTTTGGTAAGGTTATGTCGATTCCTCTGGAACCATGAAGGATTTCTGATTAATGATTCCATTAAGCAAAAGTAGTAATCTGCAACATTCCTGACCAATTAAATGTTATTTCAATTAAAAACAAATGTGTTTTGTTTTTTCAAAAGGCAAGCATGCTGCAAGGCAAAAAGAATCCTCTGCACTGAATCAAGCGTCAAAACACAGAAGAGTTTATTTTCCAAGATAGGTAAATAGACTCTCAAATCTCCCCTCCCTTCCCTCTCCTTCTCCTGCCTTCATATCACACTCAAGGATGTGTGTGTGTGTGTGTGTCTGTGCATGTGCGTGATGCGCTCTGGACTGTGATGAGCCAAGAGGAGGTAGTTTGATGATAAGAAACATATCGGTGCTCGGCACCTGTCTGCCTGCCTACCGACTGACTGACTACACAAGCCAATTGCACGTGAAGTCTCTCTCTCTCTCTGTCACTAACAAAAGTAATGAGGGAAAAAAATGTTGTGCAGGCTCGGTTTTGACTCTTAGAACGTTTTCTTGTGTCGTCACATAAAAATCAAATCAAACAAACCTTAAGTTGAAACAGAATTTTCATTATTGTGTCAATCCGATTTCAACTTTCAGTATGATCAGAAAAGTCACAGCTTTGAAGACGAGGCAGCTTCGAGGCTCAACACAGACTATTTTGTCTCACCCGTAAAAAAGCCTCAGTGCATTTGTCACTGTGTAACAAAAAGCTGCACTAATGCTCCTGACAGATTAGCTACTGCCAGTGCAGCTACACACATTTCAGCTTGTTTTACTTGTTTTAATAGGCGTTCCAGCTCTGATCACATGTCCCCAATACAAACAGTTTACTTTATGCACTGTAAAAAAGAAAAAATGATACACTCTGTATATCTTTTGTCTTTCCAGCTCCGGTTTGTGCTTGGCTCGGCTTATGACTGCAACAGGGCAGCGGAAAAAGGGCTGTAAATGCCATTTAGTACGCAGCGTCATAAAGCACAACCGTTAATTATTTTAATGCCATCAGACGTTCATTTGTCGAGGGCTTATAGTAAACCTAAGCATACACACGCACAAAAATATGCCTGTCTCCAATGCATCAACCGTCGTATCTAATTAACGTCTGACTGCATTCTATTCATTACTTCCTACGTTTCTGTCCTCCCCAACCCCTCGCGCTCGTAAACAAACACTGCATTGCACAAACCTCTCAGCGCCCCTGTCATAACACCACCACTTTGCAATCAACTTTGCTTTCTCAAACTTCACACACATGGCTGAGCACAGGCTATCACACTGGCGTGGAGGAGAGAGGAGGAAACGAGCTGTGACAATTAGCTGAGACAGTGCCGGGGCCTCAAGGAGAGAGGCAGCGTGCACCTCTTAGACACCTCAGGGAAAGTCCACCACTGACGGGAGGTGTGAAATTTACCATAAAATGTTGGAGGAGTCTTTAGTGGTATCTCTTCCCATTCTACGTGATGTGTTTGGCACTGGATTAGAAATAAAGTTATGTGCTTTAGTGACAAAGGCATGAAAAATTAAGGACACTTCCAAAGAACAGCTGGAATTATTACAATGTGACAAGCTTTCACAAAAAAAGACTTCTTCTGTTTATCTGTGGTACAAATCCTCTCATCTTTCTCCTATTCTCGCCTTTACCACAAAGACACAAATGTTCCCAAATGTACTGTAGGCGCAGTCATTATGCAATAGAGATTGATCCTTTCAAACGCTCCTGCAAAAGACCACCCAGAGTATTACCTGCGATCTTGTTGATTATCTCCACATTCCCATCGACTGGCATGTGTCTCCTCCCCCCAACCCAATACTCATGCTGCACTTATCACTCTGTGGTTCCTGATACAGAGCTACGGTATTGATCGCACCCCATTAACAAGGATGAAAGTGCACAGTTGCAGCCTGATTCATCACAAATCACGGTGCAGCCATCACTCAGTGGGCCACCTACACTCACAACTGAAATAAACATCCCTCCGCAGGTAGCCTTCCAACGTGCTACCTTCTATAAAACGATTCCACCAAGTCCACCTCATAAAAGACCAGAAGAGCTGAAGTGTGTGTGTGGCTATACACAATTTATATGAGTCAAAAGGCAACAATGGGGGACGCTATCCCCCCAAAACTATCTGATACACTCTCTCCATTAATTGTTCTGGCTGAATGCCTCCAGAATCGATATCAATGTGAAACTGGACTTGCTACTTTGTCATCTTTGCAGACAATAAATGGACAAAAGTTGGCAAAATGGTCAATATATTATGAGTCTGTCAGAATAACGTCATAAAGATTGAAAGCAGCATTTGGGCAGTGAGAAAAATTGTTTGAGCACACTTATTTATTCTTGAAAGATATCAAGGAACCATTTTTTTTTCTTCAAATATTGAACACCCTGACTGATACTCGCGAACGAATTACACACGACAATGACAGCCGCAACAAGAACTGCATGCAGTCAGCGGTTCTGCTTCAGTGCAATAGTCAAGCTCTTTTAGACGCACCCACCACAGCAGGCTGCGTATTCCTCTCTCCTCTCCTTTGCCCAGGGTGCATTAAATGGATTAAAGCACTAAGAGCAGCCAAGCATATATTCATTTCCTCCACACTGAGGATGAGAGCAGCAGACAGCATATTATAGAGTGTCACAAAGTCCCGGGATCATCTCTCCAAATCAAAAAAGCAGAAGATTAAAATCTTTGAGAGCAGATGCAATCTTCTTCATTTAGCAGTGCTGATTCCAAAGTGTTTGTTTGCTTTTTACGCAAGATGAGTGGGAGTTTATCCTGCTCGTATGTGAAAGCTACACAAGTAAAAATTAATCACAACATAATTACTAAGAAACAGAGCTGAAGTCAGAGGAGCTTCTGATATTTCTCCAGACAGGTTATGATATTGGTTCTGTGTCATCAGTTTGGATGAAGAATACTTGAGAGGTAAAAGAGATGCTATGTATGCTATGTATCGAGAGTCCAGGGGTTTCATCCTCGTGGCTATTTGTTGGTAATAATACTCACCCTAAGCAGGATAAACTCTTTCAGATGAATTACCTTGTTTTCAAGGGTGCACCAACACACATTACAATGACACAAAAGCAGTTCTGATACCTGATCTGACCTGTGTACACAGTGGCTACAATGTTAGCAGAATAGCTCAAAGTCTGGCAAATAGCTCAAAGTTGCTTGTCACTCTCTAATCTTTTTGGTGTGTGTGTGTGTGTGTGTGTGTGTTTTAGTGACAGTAATATATTTTTATTTGTCTAAACGTCTGCTAACATTTAAGTCCAAATGCAAATATTAACAAAAACTAATTTAGCTTCCTAGTTGCTGACAGACTTCACTTCATCCCTGTCCTCTAAACTGCATTCATTTACAACTAATTTACATCAGTAAAAATGATGTGGATGGATTTCTGTCTGGATTTTTCTCTCTAATAATGTGTCAAAAATAAAGTGTGCTTTCTCGTGGCTGTTTTAGTTACTTGGTCATAAAAAAGACTAATGTTTGTGTATAAGTTGAAATAGCTCAAACATGAATGCATGAAAAACTGATGGAGTATATTTGGTAACCTTATCACCTTTAATATACTCTGCCATGCTCGCAACCTTTTACCTGAGTCCCAGCATGATCGTAAAGCAGCGTTACATAACTCCAGGGTGGATGGATTTTTCTCATCTAAAGTAAAATTGTACACTTCATAACCTCTGCCTCCCATTAATGGCAGAACCCCACTGTAACCATCGTCAGCTACATTCTCCACATAATGGTGTCACTCTGCGTGCTTTACATTGTAATGCTTTACACAGAATGAAATTCATATCAGGTCCTTTTATCAGGTTATGCTGAGGTCATAAACACTACAAGAAAATAAAAAGATTGCATGCTTCAAGTCAGTGTTGACTTTCTAAAAAAATGACCTTCACTGCTTTGGCTTCCATAGACTTTTTATAGTTAACTCTAAGAGTCCATCACAGTTTAATTTGATAAAATTAACACAGAAACACTGAATCAACCAATTTGTACAGTTTTCCAAATTGCACATGCTTAAATAAAATGATTTAAACAGGTAAATATTTTGCTTTATGGTAAATAAATTATTGCAAAATGTTAGGGAACTATACTCACTGGTCACTTTATTAAGGTGTATGTGGTTACCTTCAGGTCTAAAAGTCTTCCGTTCCATCACATCCCATAGGTGATCTATTGGACTGAGATCTGGTGACTGTCTTTAACTGTTCAAGGAGCCGATCTGAGATGATTTCTGCTTTGTGACACGGCGTTTCACTGAATGCTGGAAGCTGCCATCAAAGGATGGGTGACTTATTAATGGATAGATATAGTCAACAATAACACTCGGTTAGGATTTCGTGCTTAAACAACACTCAGTTTGGGGTTAAATAGGCCAAAGTGTGTCAGAACAAGAGACCATTACACCGGAAACAGGGCGGAGCCATGCTTTTGTGTTTAGGCATAATTCTGACCTTACCATCTGAATTTTGAAGCAGAAATCGAGACTCCTCACAACAGATAATGTTTTTCCAATCTTCTGTTGACAGATTTTGGCGAGTCCATTTGAAATGTAGCCTCGGTTTTCTAGTCTTATTTGACAGGAGTGGTTCCTAGCATGGTCTCCTAATGCTGTAGTGCATCTGCTTTAAGGATCACTGTGTTGTGCATTCAGTGCTGCTCGTCTGCATACTCTGGTAGTAACCAGTGGTTATTTGAGTTACTTTTGTCTTCCTGTCACGTCAAAGCAGTCTAGCCATTCTTCTTTGACCTCTGGCATTACCAAGGCATTTTCTGCCAGTGAACCACCGCTCAATGGATATTTTCTTTTTCAGACCATCCTCTGCAAACACTAGAGATGGTTGTCTGAGAAAATCCCAGTGGATGAGCAGATTCTAAAATACTCAGACCAGCTTATCCTCATTCTGATGCTTGGTTTGAACTTAGGCAGGTTGTCTTGCCTAAATGCATGAAGTTTTTTGGTTTATTAGATATTTGTGTTAATAAGCAAACTGATGTACCTAATAAAATGGGAGGTGAGTGTAAAATATTTCGCTGAGTGTCTATTTGAGTAAAAAGTAATGATACCTTTTGCTCTGTGAAAGGACAGGAATTACAATTCATGTAATTCTCAGCTGTTTTAATGTGTACATGTCAGCATTTTAAGTAGGCATTAGATCATCATCATCATCAGCAGCTTTATTTCTAAAGCACTTTTAAAACAACCACAGCTGACAAAAAGTTCTGTACATTACAACTAAATAATACAAGATCCACAGAAACAACAAACTGTTAGCTAAAATAAAAAAAAGTTTTGACATCATTTCACTGGGAGGTTTCAGCAAAAGATGGCAAAACTGGTGAGAAGCTAACTGGTAGTACTAAAATGTTTTGTATCTAACACTTAAAAATTTCAGGCTCAAGAATCAACACAGCTCATTTCACTCAGAAGAATTCAGAAATACCTTAAAATGATAAACACAAGTGCAGTCACTGATATCGCATTTGACTGACTTGTTTAAGTTACGCATTTAGTTAGATACGACACCAAAAAGCTATGCTGACACATTACAAAACCTCAAACAGATTGAATGCACAGCAATGGATGTTGGTCAGCGATGAGGCAAAAGAAGAGTCAGGCCTAGCTGGACCCAAGTGTGCACCCAGCGGGAGCACAGCAACTCAGCAGGCCTGATAATTATACACCCTGATGGTAGAGCCACTTTGAATTCTCTGCACACCCCCAAAACATACCAGCACTAGATAAGTCACTGGTGAGAGACGGACACGGAGGGAAAGAAAGGGAGGGAGAACTGTTACAGAAGCTCCCAGATCAGCCAGACCCAGACAGCAGGGAGGCTCGCTTGCAAATCAACCGCTTGCTGCGTTCTGAACCTAAGGTGTGGAGCTTTCTGACAGACAAAGCCAATGCACTATGCTAATGGAGCAAATCTTACATTTTACCAAATCTTGCATAATCTTTGGCATACGTGGAATCATCTCATCGTGCCAATAAGCACAAGCAAAAACACTTTCCCAGTAAAAAACAGTGGTGTTAAAGAAGCAAAGAAGCCAAACACAGTAGAAGCTCAGTGAGTTATGTGCAGTATAGCACAGAGGTCAAACCAGGTATTGTGATTACTGGTGCGCTGCACTGTTACGCCCCCTTGTCATTAATACATGTAAATGCAAAATGTGCACGGAACTGCTGTATACCAACCGACACAAGCTCATTAATATTCTCTGTTGGGCTTCTCGTGTTATCTCGAAATGAACAAAAAGCATTTGTAGCATCGGTTTTTGCACAGTTAAGCAAATGCATGCATTAATATAGGGTTTGCTGAAGTGTGCCTGAGTGAGAAAATGTGCTTTGAATATTAAGATGCTGCCCAAATATAGAAAGTGTTGAGAGTGTACATGAAATCAACTGAATGTTGCAGACTGCAAAAGGCCACTTTAATGGCAGTCATGGAAGGGTGGAGCTGGGAGGGGCGTGTGGGTGATATCTCATGGGTGGCAGCGATAGGAGAGGGAGGAGGAGGGGGAGGAGGGGGAAACAGCCATGCTGTATTTCTTAGAGAATGAGTGTGACTCTGTGTCGTTCCGCTGTCAGGCGAGCTGCTGAGAACTGCGTGCTTCACTGAAGGGTGACAGCGAAGAGACAGAGCCGCTCTGCTGCTGTCACTGCCACTCTGCCTCTCAGTTTTCAACTATGGACAACTGGATGGTGTAACTAGTTGCTGGACCTAAAGGGCTAATCATATCATTTCCCCCATGAATGTAAAAGCTGTAGCCAAAGCCAGCTGTTAGCTAATGGTGTCATTTATAGCAACTTTGAAGAAAAAAAAACAAAAAACTAAAACACGAAGGAGTCTGGAATTGATTTTGTGAAGGTTGGGAGTCTCACCTCCTACACTTGTGTCTTATTATTTACAGTATTTATACATCCTAAAAGGTTAGGTTGGGTAAATAACAAAAACTAGATCAGGAATGAAAGCTGAAGCAGTTACACAGGAAAGATTCAGAGTCTTGTCAAAGTAGAGGCTGCTGAGTAAACTTTGGGGAGAGAATAATGCAACGCAGGCCTGGCTTTCTCCTTTCAGCTCCTGACTGATGAATCAAATGTAGTCAAGTGGAACCTCCGCAGCCTGAGAGCATAGATTCACAATAACCAGCCAGAGAAACTGCATCGCCTCCCTATCTTATTGGTAGGAAGCTTATTGGAATATGACGGCTGGTCTCTTTTCCTGAATTGCTTTTTCCACTTAGGAAATATTCTTCATTGCTTACATCCCTGCCTCTATATTTCATCTGATATTTTTTTCCCCTCAGTTTTGCTGCCGTGTGGCTTCATTTAGTTTTTAAACTAATTCCCCATAGCTGCTCTTTTGCACCACCACACTATAATTTAAAAGAAGGCGAACACATTCAATCACATGCACAAACAGTAGCGCTGCCATGACGATATATAACAGACTGGAGGTTTATTTTTTCACTGGTGTTTTTCCCCCCCATTTATTTCATTTTAATTTATGGTTATTGGACTACCAAGCAGGCGCATTGTATGACTCAGGGTACTTTTTTTTGAGACTGCCATCAAACAAGTGAGTGTACTTTTGCATGAATATTAAAATGAACTTAAAAAAAGAAATTCTCTGCATTCACTCAACCTCAAACAAAACTGAGAGAGGTGGCCGCTTCCACCTCCCTCGGTTTTAAAGAGCTTATCCACGCTGTTATGAATTAGAAGCAGCTTATACTGTATCACAGGTATATAAAACTTCGTATTTTAAGACTGGGATGGTGACTCTTGGTCTCACATAGTATAACGTCAATGAAGATGAATTTAAAAAAAAAAAAAAGAGGACAGAAATATTACATTTATTTATGACCTCTACAGGTGTGCCGCAGTGTGTGGACATTTAAACCTACCGCTTTTCTTCTATAAATATTTGCTTTACGACCAAGAAAGTGAGGAGAAATTCTTCACAAGCTATTACATGGATGAGCTGGCTCTCTTCACCTCCTGCACCTTTTATCAAAGAGGATCACGCTCAGGAACAGTCTGAGCTTCTGTTTTATGGCACGTTTTAATGGACTGTCGCTATGGGAGAAACCGGCTGTCAGACACGGTTTTGCCATCGTGAGACATGGCGTGTACTGTTGAGTGTGACCCAACTGTCAAAAAAGTCTACATGCTGGGACTGAGCCTGTGAATGACAGCAGCTGATCTAAAGTGTGTGTTACCCGGGCTTCAAATAACAGTTCGGGATTGGCAGCAGACTATGTGAACTGGACGAGCAACCGGCTCAAGTCACTATGCTATTCCATAAAAAAATGAAAAGTAAAATGCAGTTGGACTCATACGCACTATGCATAATTACAACCATATACCCATAAAAGGACAGAAACATCTGTCTTAGATTACTGATAAAACAGGAGAGACATTTTCTCGAGATAAAGAAGTGGATCTATCAAATCACCAAATAAAAACCAGGGTGTCAGTCTTTAAGATGCTTCACCAGGTTTGCTGTGCTGTTGTTCACGTGTTCTGCTGCTAGTGACGGGAGGGGCTGGGCCATTGTGTGTGTTTTTTTCTTAACAACCCTATTCTGTACATATGTTGCCTATTATATATACAATACTGTAAAAAAAAGTCAAAATTTTCATCACATTTTCAGAATCGTCAGCATAGTTTCTGGTGACATCCCTGGTTACAATAAAGGTTTCACCTGAAACTAAGCATATTACAAAAAAAATATGAATATAGATTAATGAGAAGACTCCACATTGCTGACATATCATTAGAAATTATGGCTGCCATTAACCTTATTAGCAAATCGTTTGCAGAATTGTTTGCAATTAACTGTCGTCTAGGAATTGCCTTTCTATTCAACTAAACTATTCCCAGTTGCGTTTAGGTGCAATTATTGCATGTGCCTTTGGAATTATTGATTTTTTTCTTCATTCTGAATAAATGAATGAAGCGCCGCATTTATAGACTCCCTTTTAGTTGACTTTGGTGTACACTCGACTCTCAGGTTCAGACGTCTGCCTGCATTTAAGGCAGCAAAAGCACTCTTGTTAGAAAAACTTACTTTTCCCTGAGCAGAGCTCAAACATAACGCACAAATAAGAAAAAATTCAATCTGATATTTTCTTGAAAAGAAACAAACTAAGAGGGAGATCATCAAACCCTCATATTAAATAAAATCAAACTGTTGCTTTTTAAATGGCAAATATTAAAGCTTTATTTTTACTTGTTTCAGGTCTACAGATTCTTTTTTGTTATCATAACACTTTATGAGAACATAAATCCACCAGTTTTGGTTAAGCTGTCTTGTAGACTGCGTCCTTTGGAAGGTGGGACATTGTGATTTCCATATTGTCGTGAAGGCTATGTGGTTATATGATCACATTAATGATGTAAGAGTGAGTAAGAGGAGCAGCTTAGCCCAAGACTAACAGGTCAGCACACTACACTCAAGTGGAACAAAGAGCGCTTCAAACATATGGCAGATGTGGCTTTTTTTATTATACTTGTGCATCAGGATGTACCAAATGGCGATACAACCCCTCGGGGATTATTACTGAGAATTACATTAAGTGAACTTAATGCGTCACTACTGTTTTTGTCTTTTTTTAGTGTCTGCAGGTCGAACTGACACAAAAATATATTTAATATATGTGTGCCATGACTCATTTGCTTAAGATTGGAGTTATGTATTAAATATTAGAGTTATAGTACATGCAGATACACCTGTTTATATCGCCCAGATAACCCTATAGGACGTAATATGATAATACCTGTCCACTATTATTTATTTTCATTTGTCATGTTTGAGGTGCTAACAAAAACAGAGTGATTTCTTGAAGACGGCCCGAGCTGTAGCGTGAGTGCAATCTGTGCAAGAATGGCAAGATGTCAGTGATTTAACAAGGCTGCAGCTTTTGCTGAAACTGAAAAATAGGTTTCAGCGCCTTCTTGCTTAATGGAATTTGGAGAAGAAAGCAAAGTTTTGTGTCATATCTTTCTCAAGGTTGTGAACTCCGTCGTGAAGAAGTCACATCCTCTCCAAACCCGACTCGAATTTTCAGATCCTTTTCAATAGTTCCCATCTCCATCTCAAAGGCAACTCCTCGTTGAGACACGGCAAGCAAAAACAGATTTAGGCAAAGCATGCGCCGCTCTATTTTCACAAACTGTTTCACACTTTTTGGATTGCTTGCACTCAGTGTGCCATTGATATGGGTTTCCTATGAACTGATCCTATTTCCTCTTTTTTTAAACTATGCATAAAAGCAGATATTTTCATTATTTTTGGAACAGTCGTTTATAGTGGTGAAACAATTTGGAAAAGAGGACATTTGTAACACGTGCATTGCATCCAGCTGTTTCAACTTCAAGACTTAATAACTAGTTTTCATTTATAACTACTCCAGTCAGTAGGGCGCATCACACTGATGTGTTTCCACTCAAATAATTTCACCCCAAAGAGCAAAGAGGGGACCAGCAATTCAGGAAGTAAAAGTAATAAACTGGCACATCTTGTTAAATGAGTATTTGGTCTTTTATTGCATTTTACATTCATATGAAAAGGGAAGTTTTAATCACAGACTCTACAGGCCTCGGTTAGTATGTCAAAGATTAAAGCTCATGACAGTTGGAGTGGGAAAGGGTGGACTTTTTTGGAAGGGTTTCAAGGACAAAGCCTCTTCTTTCTATAAAGAACATGGCAGCACAGCTTAGGTCTGAACAAACCTCAAGATTTCTAGAACAACATCCTTTAGACAGATGATACCAAAGTGGAGATGTTTGCCCATAAAGTCCTGACACAAACGCAGGACACCTCACATTACAAACACCTCATATAAGCTGTCAAGCATGGCAGTGGAGGGGTGATGGTTTGGACCCAGGCACCGTCACAGTTATTGAGTCAACCATCAACTTCTCTGTGTACCAAAGTATTCTCCAGTCAAATGTAAGGATATCTGTCAAGCTACAGCTAAAACTGACCAAAAATATGTAATGAAAAGGGGCAATGATCCCAAGTGCAGCAGGGCTGAACACGAGGGCTGAAAATGAAAAGCCTCAAAGCATTGCTATGACCAGTTAATGTTCAGATCTCAACCTGACAAAAATCCCACAATGGGACCTTAAGAAAAGATAAGCTGTGCGCAAAAGAATGCCCGAAAACCCCAATAAACTTAAGCAACATTTTAATGAAGAGTGCAATCAAATTTCTCCACAATGTTGTGAGAGATGAGTAAGTAATTCAGAAAACTATTATTTTAAGGTATTGCTGCCACAACCTACCTACTGAATCGTGGGATGTACTTAGTTTTTCATATGACTATGTAGAGTCCTGTGAAAACTTCCATTTCCACATGATTGCAGTGGGTAGAGGCCATGTGTGTAAAGAGAGGACAATGTTCATTGGTGTTAGTCAAGTAAGCACACAGACACGAGTGTGAAAGCATAGGTAAGCAGGTCAGATATAGTAGAGCTAACTTACACTGAGGAAAGACTTACAGTAAGTCACTGTTATTTACGGTGGCCCTGAGAGGCCAAACGGACTGTAAACAACGGTAGACTTGTGCGTAACAAGCAAGCGAATAATGCAGAAAACAGATTTTTAGACGGGAAACTGTTCTTGAAGTACAGAGAGAGAGAGAGCTGTGCATGAAGTGTGATTTTATCGTGGGTGAAGCAAAACAGTAAAAGTCAGAGTGATTTCATGACAATGTTTATGTGAAGCGTAGTTTGGATCTTCTTTTGCTGCTGGTTCGGTCAATATTGTTTGGAGAGAGATAAAACTAACAGCTTTAGAATCAGCGCAAAAAGGGCGTGAACACAAAGCGCGGACCCACCGACAGATCAGAATCAGCGAGCTGTCGGCTTTCAGCCCCGACCGTGTTCATGCAGTTGTTGTGCCAGAAAGTGATTGCCGTCCGCGGGAGCGCGCGCAGCCGCTTAAAGCTGCAGCGCCCGTCAGGTGAGAAAGGCGACATCTCACTGATTCTGATCCGCGGGTCCGCGCTGTGTGTTTACGTCCTTGTGCAGAATCCGTGTTCCTGCTCTCATTTACTGTCTTAGCTGTTTGGTGGTTGTTGAAATTTTGTGAGGTTTCACCTGAGATTCTGGCGTTTCGGGCAAAATAAATTTATATTAAAAAATCGATTCAGGATTTTAATGAATCGATTTCACGTTATCCAAGCCAGAATCGATTTTAATCGATGAATCGATTATTAAAACCCACCCCTACTTACCTCTCATCTTTTCTTTCCTCACAAAACCGATAGATCCTCCACTTCTTTTAAGT